>NC_056730.1:248996637-249276637 GCF_019279795.1 Protopterus annectens | reverse complement strand
TTTTTTTGAACTACACATACACGGAAGCACTTTTTGATGTTAAGCGCTTTCGTGTATGTGTGTTTGATGTTTTGTGATTCGGACATATGCTAGTCAAGCATGTGTCTTAGACCCATAGATATATATATATGTATATATATATATATATGGGTCTACCTTCTTTCAACAAAATCACATTTCAATGAATGCAACTTACCCGACTCCACTTCTCCAAAGATGCATTCATCTGAAAGTACGGACTCCCAAAATCCTTTCCCTGTGAAAGGAACCACTTGGCCTAGGGGACTTCACTCCCTCCATGCCCCCCACACCCCCCTACTTAAATATATCAACTCCGAGATCACACTACATTGAAGAGAGGGCAAAGTTCTCCATTTTTTCATTGAATGCAGCTTCAGAGAATTGGAGTCAGGTAAGTAGCATTCGTTGAAACGTGATTTCATTGAAAGAAGGTATATATATATATATATATATATATATATATATATATATATATATATATATATATATATATATATATATATATATATATATATATATATATATATATATATATATATATACATATATATATATATAAGTGTGTGTGTATATATATATATATATATATATATATATATATATATATATATATATATATATATATATATATTATAAAATTGTAATCCTATAAAGAAATTGATTTTTGTACAATTAATTCATTTTGGTAGACTTTTTGAAAACATTTTAGCATATTTTTAGTAAACTACAACTGTACTATAGATATTTCATCTACTATTTCCAACTACTGACAAAGCACTAAAAGGAACATCTTTCTCCCTAAACTGGAATATTGTCTTCTTGTATTCTCTTTGCATTAACTTATGACTCTCAAAGGCTTCACATTACTCAGACTGAAATTGCAGTAGTTGTCCTACTCGCTGGTACCTGATTCTGTACAACTTAACCTTTATCCCTTGCTGAAATGTTCACTTGTCTTCCATACACCTTATAGGATCATTGGATCATAGAAGGTAACTAGGCTAATGAGCCTAGGGCCCTTACAAGCCTAGCCAATTTTTACCCATATTTTCATGATCAGCACCTATCACCCCTGTCCATAATGGACATAGGTGGAACCCCTGGGGTGAATTTACAGTCACCCAGCCAATCGTCCAGATTGCTTTTGAAGAGGGCCAATGAGGTGCTCTTCTTGACATGTAGTGGGAGACTGTTCCAGAGCTGTGTCAACCTCTGGGAATCAAATCTGTCCCTCCAGCAGGTTTTATTAATGTCACACACCAGTTTAAGGCCATTAGAGCAAGTAATCCGTGTACCATTTGACTTACAGATATGCAGCATTTCCAATAAAGCAGGGTCAAAGATTGCCTTATATGCAAGGCAGAGATCTCCTCTCAGTAGTCTCTATGAAACAGAATGAAGTGCCAGTGATTTCAGATGATCCCCATAGGGCAGATGCTGAACACCTTGAATTTTCCTTTTGAAGGAACTTTGTGGTATTTCCAATTGCTGTATATGCTTAGAAAGGTACATACCAAAAGGAGCTTTGTACTCAATTATTGGCCTGATGAGGTAAGAGTACAGAGAGGTTATAACCTCTTTTTTCTGGAGGCAATGCCCTTACTTATGTGATGAGCAGTATAGAACGCTTTTCTTACCACTGTGGAGACATGGTGATCAAAGGTAAGGCTGCCGTCAACCTGTGTGCTCAGGTTTCTCACCACTGCAGGAACATCTCTTACCAAAAGGGATGACAACACATTTTCTTGCATTGAGTTTAAGGCATTTGTTTGTGTAAGACCCTCTAGTAGGATATTGACGTAATTTTAAGATTCTTTGACTGCTTCTAGTTTGCAGTCATCAGCAAACTTTGTCAGCCAAAGACCTTTAGCTTTAGTTTGCACTTCAGAGAAATAGATTCCAAACACTAGAAGTCCAGGGACTAATCCTTGTGGAACACCACTGGTTACAGGTCTGCTGTTGGAAGTATATTCCCCTATTTTAACTATATGGCTTCTATCAGTGAGCCAGTTAGCTACCCATCTAATGATATATGGGTTGAAACCTAGCTGGGTGAGTTTGTGAATTATGCCTGAGTTGGGGATAGTGTCAAAAGCCCTAGCTAAGTCTAGGTAGACTCTATGTACAGATTTCCTCTCATCAAGGGCCTTGGTGACTGTCTCAAAGAAGTCCACCAGGTTTAGCAGGCAATATCTCCCTTTGACAAAACCAAATTGAGTAGGGTTAAGTGTTTGGAGATGACCAACGTCTTTGCTCATAAGGTCCATGATGATGCTCTCTGTGGCCTTGCAGATAAAGCTAGTCAGGCTAATAGGTCTGTAGTTCCATGGGTCAATGGAAGCACCACCTTTGTACAAGGGGATAATGATGGCCTTTTTCCATTCAGCTGGGGTGAAGCCAATGCTTAAACTATGATTGAAAAGAGTACCCAATGATGTAGCTAATGCTTGTCTGAGCCCATGTAGGACACGGCCTGCGATATTATCAAGTCCCATGTATGCTGTGTTTTTGACCTTAGAGAGGGTGTTCACGACCTGATCTATATCGATACAGGGTAGAGCACAGGTGTTAGGGATATCTTGGGGTAAGTGTGGCAGGGAAAGGGGAGTGAAATTTTCACAGAACCTGTCAGCTAACAGGTTAGCAATGTCCACAGGCTTGATATATGTGGTATCATTAACTACCAGTTCAGTAAAAATCTGAGCTTTTCTTTTTAGGTTACAGATATGGCTAAAGAATGCCTTATACTTGTCTTTAGTTGAGTAATCTAACTTGGATTTGTGGTTAGCTTTGGAGGACTTCACAAGGAGTCTTATTTGGTTTCTAAGCTCAGGAGGGAGTGGTTCCAGTTTGGGGCTTGCTCCCTCTTACTTAATTTATTAAATTTCAAATGATGGCTTCAGGCCTCTCTAAAAAGAAAACTGACAGTCAAAAAACAGTACTACCTCCTAAGGAATTCCCAGGATAACTTAATATCACTTAATAGTCTAATATCTAAAGCAGTCACTAGTGAAAGAGCCATCTCACAAATGGGCCCATCTCTCTGGAGTAAAGTACCAGCTGAAACAAGGCATCTGGATACTCTTACTATATTTAAGATGTACCACGTCTGAGAAGTTGTTTTAGGAATAAAGAAGAAACTACTTAAAAAACTTAAATTTCTAAAAAAACGCTTAAAATCACTCACTTAACTCTTCTTACTCCTGTTATTTTCTTTGTCTCCAGGCCTATTAGGCCTGTATCTGTATCTCTATTGTTTCAGTCATTTCCATTTCAGTTTTTTTTCTATTTTGTCTAAGCAAATTTCAAATTAAACTTTTAAGAAGCAATTTAGTGTAACCAAACTCTATTGTAACCCATGCAAACTGATAAAACTTAATGCAAACATGTTATTTTTATTAGAAATGTATAACAACCACATAACGTATGATACAATCCAGATGTGTCTAAAGTTTTGTAACTATTTAAACCTAGCAAAGTATCGCATTTGAAGTGTGTCATTTTTATTGATTATGAGCCCAGGTCACAGCTGAAAAGGGCCTCTTGACCAAGCCAACTACCTGGTCACCAAATAGTAAATAATTTCTTAAACAAACCATATTTAGCAACATACGGATCATTATAGTAACACATTCGACTTACATCAATATTTCATTCTCTTTCTATATTCTACTTCCTTTAGATTTCTTTCTTATTAAGCTTAAACTATAGTAGTTTGGACTCATTTATCTATCTTTTTAGGTCCTGTCTTCATTTCAGTATATACTCTATTTAACCTCTGGTCTTGTCTGCTTCTTTTATTTTAAAATAGGTAGTTTTTGTTTTCAACATAGTGCTTTTCAGTGGTGGACTTTATTACAGAGTTAAATCATACTATTTGCATATGCAAATTAACATAGATTAAGTAGTATCAAACAACATACTAAGTGAAATTATAAATTGAAGCACTCTAAATAAATAATCTTTTGTCTATATGCAGTTCTAACAATATCACACACAATTCATTGGGGAGGGTGGCCTAATGATTAAGGTGTCTGTCTTACCAACACAAAGTGCAGGGTTTGAGTCTCACAAGGGAGAATTGGCTAGGCTTACAATGGCTCGCAAGGGCAGTTAGCTTAGTACTAACCTATGATTTGATATAACAACTTGCATTCTAAAAAAAATAACAGTGAACAAACCAACCACCAATCAAATTACTGAACTAGTTTTCAGACTGCAACATATATTTCCCAATATGTTTCATCAAAACAAAATAATGAAATGGTCAGTTGAGAATCCATATCTTTGAATCACCTATTTGCATATATGCAAACATTAATTATAATAATAATAAGAAGAAGTAAAAGAAGAATTTATTGTGGGCCTTTTCTATAATCTGCACTCTATTCCTTGCAGGCAGCCTATTGTGAACGAAAATGTTATAGCTTCAAACTACACATCACATACACTGAGAATTTAAAATGTAATAACAATGTAATATAATGATGGAAACAGTCCTTATAATCAATAGCTGTATTAAATATTGTCAGTAGTAGAAACAATCCATTAAAAAAAAACAGTGGTACAGACCCGATAAAGGCTACATGGCCTGCTAAGACCATATGCCCATCGTGGCACAAAATATACATGGTAGTGCACCATTCTGTATTCACTAAGTGGCTTTACAAGCCATGTAGAGCCACACAAACTTGGTAAACACTGTGGCATGCTAATGACAACATAAGCAGCTGAATTTCATGCTAATCAACCAATTCAAGATGGAGGAGCTGTTTAACAAGCTAAAAAGCAATCACGTAGACTCAGTGGAGGCATTCCCTGTAAATTCCAAAACCTATTGGAATACAGCCACAGAAGCTACTCTACATGAATGTTAGGAGCTACAGTTTTTCTTATACATGTGAATGTGCAACAAGCACAAATCTATGCTGCTGCTGCTGCTGCTTATAGACTTGGCCAGGAAGGAGAAGGCTATTTAGATTCTTTTTAACTTACCATGGTCTGCATGATGCAGAAACTGTAAAGCACTACAGGGTGGATAGACACACACTACAGGAACTCTTCAAACACTGTTGTCCACAACTGAGATCAAGGCCAAACTGAGGGTAACTAATACCTGTGGAGAATAAGGTATGTGTATCTCATAGAATATTAGCTACTTGGGCCTTTCAGAGGTCAACAAAGGATATGCCGGAGATATCACAGACATCGGCATCCAGGGTCCTACATCAACTTCTGAATGTGATGCTAGAACATGCTAGGCTTTACATGCAGTTTCTCTGCACACCAGAGGACAGATTTGCAACTATACAGGATTTCTACTCTAGCACAGTCACCACAGCCATACACAGGTGAGAAGTCAGAGGGGGAACCACAAGCCACTGTGGGTGTAGGTCAGAGGTGGGCAAACTTTTTGATTCGTGGGCCACATTGAGTTCTAACATTTGACAAAGGGGCCAGAACAGGAGCAGATAGATGGCATGCTTTGAAAACATCACCTCATTGGGGGAAAAATACACATCTTGGGATATGGAGAAAACATGTGCTTTAATTTCCAATGAAATGAAGAAAAGCATTACAATAAAATCTCTGACTTCGAAATGAGTCTTTAAACACTGAAAATCAAATAAATGACCATCTTGATTGTTTAATGGGTTATATAAAAATGCAATAATTCATATTAAGGTATTTGCTTCCTCCCTCTTCTTCAATCTCACTACAGAAATCCCTGACATTCACTTTAATAAACAGGACTTGATTTCTCATCATATGCTGTTCCATTGCTGTGACAAAAAAGTAATCCATAACCACATAAATAAAAAAAAAAAAAAAATTTAAATCTCATAAATGTACAGCATATTTCACCTTATTTGAACTGCATTACACTAGACATGCCTGGAGAACTTTTCATAAACATGCTGTATAACTATAGCTGTCAGGGGACAGATTTGGGGTCTGTGCATTTAATGTACATTTGCATCTGGACTGGAGTACAATGCAGTTGTACAAATGAAAGGAAAACTACAGTAGTATACTTTAAAGAACCAACATGAGCAGGAAGGAAATGTCCAAAGTTGAAAGAAAAACATTTCTTGTGGGAAGGGGCTGATAAAGAATGGGATGCTGAGTCTGTGATGAATATTAAGCAAGCAAAGCAACCAAACTGTAGTGCAGTTCAGTGTGACAACCCAACTGTTGGGAACACACTAAAAGTACAAATATTCAATGGAGTGCCTAGTGATGTGGAGAGAATGCACAGTTTACTTATTTTAAGCAGTCAGATCATTTCTTTTTTTTTGAAGGATAAGGCAAGAGAATAGATAATGAAGCAGATCGCTCACACACACACACACACACACACACACACACACACACACACTCTTCACCTTTCAAATCTGCATTCACTAATTTCACTCACTTTCTCTCTCCAATCGCATGCACACACACACACACACACACACACACACACACACACACACACACACACACACACACACACACACACACACACACACTTTTCACCCTTCAAACCTGCATTCACTCACTTTCTCTCTCCGATTGCATACACACACACACACTTCACCTTTCAAACCTGCATTCACTCACAATCTCTCCGATCGCATACACACACACACTTCACCTTTCAAGCCTGCATTCACTCACTTTCTCTGTCTGATCGCTCACACACACACACACACACACACACACACACACACACACACACACACACACACACACACACACACACACACACACACTTCACCTTTCAAACCTGCATTCACTCACTTTCTCTCTCCGATCGCAAAAGTGTTGTCAGACACTATAAAAGGCAAACTTGTGTGTGGTCCTTGTGTTAAGTAGTGTGCTCTGTAGATAGTGAAGTAGCAGCTCTGTTCTCACTGCAATCACCTGTTCTGTGTGTGCATTTAACAAAATGTATGCTGACAATTTTACAATGGCATGTGAGTACACAGCTATGACAGACACTCCTCAGAACATCTTTTTGTAGCATACACTGATGATGTCTTCTTGTATAACATGTACTCTGACAGCATTCAAGACAAACGTGCTGTGGCAGTAACATTCAGTATGGGCTCTAATCTGACAGCAGACAACTTGAGAGTGTATACATCCAAATATTAATTTTGAGACAATTTTACAAAAAGATTTGACTCCACATCCATGTCAGACACTCCTATCAACATGTTTTTCTCAGCATACAGTGATGCTATCATACTCCATAAAGTGCAATATAACAGTGTTACAGTCAAACATATGTGGTGGTGCTATAGTTATATTGCATGGCATTCATCTTCTATACCTACAGGGGTGTAATGCTCAAATCAGGCCCAGTCTACTGCTGTGTGTGTGGTTGTTTGTATATTATGGTCATTGTAAGATCTTGTGAATCACTTTTCATTTCACTACCACTTAGCAGAACCATTAACATAGCTACATACATCCACCACCCTCTTTTTTCTACTGTCCACATGACATCCATCCTACATAGGATTGGATGATGCCCTCATGTTAAATATATATATATATATACACATCATGAAGAAGAGTATTTCCATGATTCTCTGCAAACCATCTCCAGACCACTGCATGCATGCTTTCTAATTCTGGCATGGTATGGTGCACATATCCCATATGGAGAGTGGCATCATGTAATGAAATCCAAGAAATACACACATACGGACAATTGTCTTACTATCTCCATCATATAGATATAGTGAGTTGAGTTAGTTTTAAATGGAATAATAATGGCTAGGACTTTATGTGATGTTGGTTATTAGATTAATAATGTCCTATGACCCTATGAACATGACATGTCAGTGTTGCTGTCATTGGCACTTGCTATGTCGAGGTTCGGATGTACATTATGCCTACAAGAGGGTATTACAATCTGTGATGTGAGCTGATGTATTGATGATCATTGCTGCCATTTCATTACATGCTTTTCCTATAACAGCAGTTGTAATATGCCTTCTGAGAACTGTTGGCATGGTGTGCTACACTCTTATGTATATTGTAGGCATATAAGGACATGTGTTGCTGTAGTGGGCACAGCAACATTCTACAGACTTCACATTCAACCATCACAGTAAAACTTGCAACATGGCACAGGTGTGCATGTGTTTACATACCACCATTAAATGTTTTGTGACAGACTTCAATAAAAATTCATATTGATTGCATGATCACATTAGGTTTTGTTCCATACACATGTTATTATGCTGGAATATACACAACAATTTATCACATGTTTGGATTCAATTGCAACCTTGTAGAATTCATTGCAGATGCAGTTGTATTGCTATTCACATGGATCACTGTGGTGGTCAGGAGCACCATTGTGTGACTATTAGCAGTTGTGTCAGCAAATGTTCTGCATGAGCCACAAACAACTGATCTGTAATGTGTCCTTATATGGAATCAGACCACTCAAACACAGCTTTCAAATGAAGTACATATAGCAATATGTTGTGCAATTGATGTAAGTACATGACATTGGTACAGTTGTATTAAAGTGTGAATAGTACCAGTGTGTGGAATGTGATCAGTGATCAAGGTTGTATTTGGAGGCCTTTACTTAAATCATTTATTTCAAAAAATGGGAAGTGTTAAAGGGGAATGCACAATTAAGCATAGATCTGTATGTGAATACCACTAGATGTACCCAACCAGAGAATATAGACAATCCACTACCTGACAGTTTGTCTCACATGTCACCCCCCCATCACCACTGGCCATCAGCCGAAGTATACATACAAACATTATTCAGTTTGTAATCTCAGAAGGGCAGCTCATCTGTGCGCTCTCTTTGTCTAATAACACTGAATCAATGGGCTCTGACAACACCACTGGTTTCCTACAGTGTGACTTAAAACCTGCCTACCAGACACAGTTGGACCTGTACTTTAACACAACATCCAGACCTATGTTCCCATAGATGGGTGTATAGCAACATGCATCCTTCTGACTGGGGGGAGGGGACTTCACCTGATGCATGGAGTTATAGAACCATCCTGACTCTCCTCATCTGTGAGGAAGGCCAACAATGCATTGTGAACCTTCTCTAAAAGGTCACAGGTAATATATCGACTGTGTACCAAACCCATGTTTGATTTGTTAAAGTTGTAACATGTAATTACATCTATTTGATGTCTTTAAGAAGATCACCAAGGGCATGCATGATTACATTAACATCCTGCATAACATGACCTTGCAAAGGCATTTGACACAAATCGACAGTTGGGTATTGCATAAAAAATGTCTCAAGTGAATATAAACTCCTATGTCACCAAGCAGGTAATCAACTGGATCACATGTGACAGATAAATATGTTGAAGCGTGTGAATTTACTTCCATCTAAAGTCGAGTGACCATGTCCATATCTGAAGGCTGTGTGCTAGACCCTTTCCTGTTCTTTATTTCAGTCTCAGATATCAAACCTGACTTACACATCCTTCATCCTTCGCTTAACCAGCTTTGTGGAGGACTGCAAGTTGAGGACAACCATTGAATCCAAGTGTGGTACTGGTATAATGTATACAGTATCAAAACACACAAAGGATTGCTGCCACAGCCATGGGGGACAGAATAGATGAAGACAAATCATGGGAGGATTAGTTCTGTTATGAAAGCAAATACAAAAGCTAATCACAACTGGGATTGGGGAAGTGTTATGGCTAGGCTTGTATAGGCCCTAGGGCCAATAGCCTAGTACCAACCTATGAACCTATAGAGACCACACAACCCTATGAGCAAATCAAGTGGTATGTGACCTGTTTGTTCAGATCGATGGTATTCGGAACATCCAGCAGCATTGTGCCCATAGTGATGACTACTTCTTTGTATGTATCACAATTATTGAGGATGTGCAAAACATCCTCATCACCGGATCAGGGACGTCGGGAGGCATACTGACTGTACGCATTTCAGTACAGTTTATCTGGATTGGGGATAGAATCTGGCTGGCTGTAGGACCCATGATTGTGAAGTCAGCAGCCTGTTAGCTACAAACCAATGGCTGCTGATTGGTCCAGACTCCGGCTTTAGTTGTGAGAGAGAATGTGAGAATGTAAGAGTAGACAGCAAATATTAATAGAGAGAGTACATGATCGTTTAATCTTCCAACTTACAGTTCCACTTGTCCTGCTTTGGCTTATCTTTATATTGTGTATTGCTGCTGAGATTTGAATCTGAATCATTTGTATGTAAGTTATTTTAAGTTTTTGGTTATTTATGTAATAATATCGCAGATGCAGTAGTATACACTGAAGTGAACTAGTGGCAGTTGATGGTCAATTTTGCTGATTTTCACAACTTTGCAAATCGCAAGAGCATTTTTTTTTTTGTTGTTTGGATTGCCACATGCATGCTAGTATTGCTGCTTTTGTTATTTTCATCACCAAACAGCTTTCTTTCTTTAAAATCACATTTAAGTGCGTCTAGGTATAATATATGAGTGTGACTGGCAGTTGCAGATGAGATGACTAAGGCACACACACCTCTCAACTGCCTGGTATCCGGTAATAACTATGTACTTTTTGTTTTCCAATCCCATCTAGAAAATAATTTAACCGAGCAGTGAGTGGTGTGTGGTGTTTTTAAAATCTGACTACTAGTCAGTAAAACCCACCAAAGAAAAAAACGCGCACACACAAAACATTATGGCAGTCGTATGTTTGAAACAAAACCAGCCACCATTGAGAAAAACCCTAAAAATATGGCAATAACAACTTTTAAATATTTGGCAACTGTCTGTAACAGTTCTTTATTAATGAATGATGAAGTGCTTACCATATTTTTGCTGTTCTTTTTATAGTGGCTGGTTTTGCAGCCATCTTTAAAGTTCAAAATTCTCTCTGCATCCCCAGCCTGGTGGCTTCGTGATAGAGTGCTCATAAGGTGTTCTGCTCTTAATTTGTAATAGAAATGTAACTGATGTCTAACAACACCTATGTAACATCTGTACTGCAATCTAGGCAGTATTCACTGTGGTATCTGAAAGAGATATAGAAACGTTTTTAAATCAATTACTAAATGATTGATAATGCTCATATTTAAAATTGGCCACTATCGTGTTGTGTAGTTACTTGTGTTATGTCATGCCTTCATAAAGGGTGCATCTCTGCTACATCTACTGGAGGAGGGTAGCTCTATGATTTGAACTTCTGAGTAGGTCTGTTAGCTGTAATTAATTCCTGCCACACTCAAAGGTGGATTTAGCGACAACTTGTTTCATATAGTGTTGCATGCTAGGTTGAACTTTATCTCTAATTAGCTTCTGTACATGTGAACAGCTCTGTGATTAGTACTACAGACTTATGTTGCTAGTCATCTATTATTGCGGTGATTCCTTATAATGTATAGCTAATTCCCTTTAATGAACAAACTGCAGTATTGCATTGTAAGAGAATGTTCTCTTGTAATAGGCAACAACACTTTAAAGTTCAAAATTCCCTCTATGCATCCCTCACTACCTTTAGCCAAGTTAGTAGCTGCATGATCAGTAGCTGATTGAATAAGCCACTACCAGGAATGTCCATAACGCTCAATTGAAACCATCCTTTAGTCATTCAAATAATTACAAAGTATGATAAGCGTTTTATCTCCCTTAACCAATTGTAGCCTACTATTTGATTAAACCAGTGATTTTGTTGGGCAAGATACCTAAGTGAGCATGATATTATGAACGCTTAGTCTACCTATTCCTTGACCTGTTTTTAGCTATGCCTCCGTATCCCCGGCTCTATTTTTCTCCAGAAAAGGTTCAAAAGTTTAATTTGGTGTTATTCTTATTATTCTAATCCTTTCCAGGTGAATTAAAGTACCGCTAGAAATCCCCGTAGAAAGTTATAAGGCAATACTGATGTGTACCTCTTCTGTATTGGGCTAATTTCATTTCATCATGTATAACATTTTACTTGCAGATTGTTTTTTTTTTTTTTTTTTTTAACCAATATACACTCTGATTCTAGTGCAGCCCTGCTCCTCTCCCCCACCACTTACCACTCTTACAACCCTCACCTATCTTACTTAGTGATATATCAATATAAAACTCCTGTCCTACATATCTATTGTAAGCAACCAAACTTTCCAAGCACCATCTATTAATAATGTCACCCAAACCACTCAACCTCCTTAAAAAAAACCCTACTCGGTATAACCCCTATTACTACCATGCTCCTCCTATCAGCATTCACCACCTATCATATTCAACTTCAACACAATATAACCCCTTTCAGGCAAACTGGAACCCACAGTTATTACTTAGCACAGCCAACCTTTCTTGTAGCTCCACACCTTTTCCAACCCTCACAAACTACATATCATCCATATAACTTGCTTCAACCTACTAAATTATCCCACCCCTCCATAAAACACACCAAAATTCATCAAGATTAACAAACTCTATCAATATATATATAACAAAGAAACTTACATGCTGTGGAGACATATATCCCAATCCAGGTCCAAGCACATCAATCATCCCAAGCCATAATCAAACCAACTCCTTACTCCAGAAGCAACAGAACTCTCTCCTTTTCCTTAACCTAAATATGAGAATCATCCTGAACAAAATCCATGACCTCCATGCCCTGATAGCCTTATACAAGCCAGATATTGTCTTACTAACTGAGACATGGCTAAAACCAGCAGAGGAAATTGCATTTTTAATATGGTTTAAAAATGCATCAGAGATTAAGTGCTAAAGGGCATTCCCATGCAAAGCATAAAAGAGCAAAAGGTTTTTACATGAATATGTAAATACTGCTAGCTGTTATCAAGATTCTACATTCTTCATCATCTTTTGCTTCTTGGAATGTAACCCTTTGGTTACATTTAGCCATGCACTGTATTAATGTCTTGTTTTGGAATGTAACCCTTTGGTTACATTTAGCCGTGCACTGCATTAATGTCTTGTTTTGGAATGTAACCCTTTGGTTACATTTAGCCGTGCACTGTATTAATGTCTTGTTTTGGAATGTAACCCTTTGGTTACATTTAGCCATGCACTGTATTAATGTCTTGTTTTGGAATGTAACCCTTTGGTTACATTTAGCCGTGCACTGTATTAATGTCTTGTTTTGGAATGTAACCCTTTGGTTACATTTAGCCGTGCACTGTATTAATGTCTTGTTTTGGAATGTAACCCTTTGGTTACATTTAGCCATGCACTGTATTAATGTCTTGTTTTTAAATCATCGCTTCCCTGTTATTACTGCCACAGGGCATGATAGATGCTTTGCAACTCCAGTCAGATTGTTCTTGTAAAATAAAAGTGAACTAAAAATGTAAGACTATCTTATCACAATGTGTTTTGGGCATGTCAGCCTTCTAGAGACTGAATAAAATGTATTCAATCTTTTACATCTTTAAGTGTTTAAAATTTTAGCCTAGTTAATCTACAGAAGTGCTGCTTTTAGTGAACATTAATATGAAGCACTAAATGTGAACCTTAGAAGAAATGATTAATTTTGATGTAATTTTGTGGTTACTATGCATACAAATAGACTGCTGGAGAAGTCGTTGGGGAAATGTTTTGTTTTGTGCTTGTGTATACATGGAAAAGTAATTAAGGGAACCTTGGGGGGGGGGTGATTCATTCTGATGGCATTTGGTGGTGCTTGTGCGTACATGGAGAAACCTGACTGAAGGTGACATTGGAGAAAATGTTTCATTTTAGTGCTTGTGCATACATAAAAGTACTGAAGGGGTCACTGGGGAAATTGTTTAATTTTTGTGCTTGTGCTTGTGCCTTGGTATTTCTATTTAACTGGTATATGTCTGTGATTGGGTATGTGTGGGGTACAACTTCACTGGAATGAAGTCTGCAAAATTTTAAATGGGAAGGTATTTTGTTTTTTGACCCATGAAGATATGAAATTCTCAAGCTGCTTCATCATGCAAGTAATTACCATCTTAGCATACAGCTGACAATGATCTTTCAGGGAGCAGCATTGTGAAAGGGGCGTAGCCTGGTCAGCAGTTTAAGGAAGTGCATGGACAGCAATGTGTAGAAATAGGTGTGGTTTGTGGGTGTGACTTGTTGGGGCAGCATTCTAGGAGATGTGAGTACAAATCTGAAAATCCTGCCTATACCCCTGCACTGGATGTTATAGTTCCATTGTTCTCAGCCCTCATCACACCAGTAATTGAATACAATGTACCCTTTTGCATGTAGCCCCAATGCATTTTCCAGGGATGAGTTACTCAAATGAACAACTTTTGGCACAGTAAGGTCACACACATCTTATCAGCCATTCCTAAGTATTCTTTGTGGTGCATAACCATTAGGGGTTGATAGTGCAAAACCCCCTTAAAGGTGTTATGCAAGGTGCATGTGTGATATGTGATCATGTGATGCACACAGTAAATGCATATGATTGACAACATTGATGGCATGGGTTACATTTTTGAAAGTGTGGATGGTGGCATATATATGCAATGCAAACTTGTCAACTAGCCAGGATTTAAAATTCAGTTGTAACAGTGTCCCTCCTAAAACCTCTGACAGATGTTAATTTTTGAGAAAGGTGTGCTTGATTCCCCTCATAGGCAGTTGTACAAGTATGTTCTTGAAGAAACATCTATAATCACTCACATTCACTCACATTCACATATGTTATGTCAATGACATCGATTAATGGTGGTGTTATGCTGATGTTGTCTATGATTGTGTGTGCAACTGTCTACTGCTGTCCATGAACATGTTGCTATTTGTCCCGCTTGGTTGAGACTTCTGCTGACATTACATTCATATTCAGGCAACTCATTTTGCACAGCTTCACAATATGCACCTACCACTTATTGTATATACTGTCCTTGATAATTGTCATCTCCAGTGTTCATGTAAGGATGCTTATATCCCAAAGAACCCTCTCCACTGATATTTCACTTTGTGTGGCAGTCACATAATATAGAATAACGGTGTGATGATATGAATATTCCCACACAGGAGGCACACACATACATACTGTATCATGTAGATATGTGATTAGTGTTCATGCTACAACTGTCATGTCTTTGTGGTGTACATATATTGGCATGCCCTCATCTGTTTACATTACCATATATCACCTGTCCTCTTCCCCTGTGTTCTTCCCAACAACTCATGTGTGTGCACCTTTTCAATACACACACTTCCACTGAATACCTATGTCTAATGCAGTCCATGTACCCTTGCAGATCAGCAGCAAATTTTTATACAGTGTGCCTAAAACATATTTGCACTGTATTCTGCACTGAATACACTTTCATATAATGTGTTGGAACTGCATACATTGCTTTATATTGCACCTTGGCAGTCACTGTGTATATTTGTACAATCCAGCAGACCTAGTTTGCCCTTGGGGAAACAGATTTGCCTGTTTGCAGGTGTCTGTGTTGCTTTACACAGTTTCCTGGCTGGCAACATTGTTGCTGGCCATGAAACCGTGTTTGTAGTCATATAAGAGCAATATGTTACATGCATATGCAATTAGTGCTGCTGCTCATCACAGCAACATGTAAATTCCATGCAGGTTTTGCGCTAACCCTCCACTGAGTTTATTAAATACCCAAGAATGACTTATAAGCCCATGTAAATACAGCATCTTTAAAACAACCAAGCTACTGGGCTTATGTATAATAAAAGCAGCAATGTACATATTGTAAAATTAACAGCAGTAACAGTTATTCATTGCAACTGTGGAAGCCTCTTATTTTACTTTAACCATGATGATCACACAAAGATGAACTTGCACTTTTAGGTAAATATTAAATGTATTACATTTCTAAATATGTTCAGTTATTTTAATATAAATGGATACCTCAATGGTTATCTGTCATTGTTCTAGTGTTTACCTTTAATAAAGCTGTGATAATGTGAGGTATTGCCAGCTATGCCAGGAAAAGTTGGGCAGTGGATGTGCATCATATACCAAAAAGCTAGCTGGAGTTTTGTAAAGAATTACATTTCATTTGTATATCAAACTGATTTGGACAGGCGCTTGTGTTGAAAATGTATTTGTAAAGTTGCTTGCATTAAAAAAAAGTACTAACAGTGGATCCTGCTAGACACAAAAAGAATTAGACCTGTATGACAGACTGTATGGTAAATATTGAAATGAATATATTGTAACAGAGGATACTGGAATAGAAGAGGGTAATCTCAGTCCAGATAACTTTGAAAAATAGTTAGAAATTAAATTACCTGATGGGCCATAAAGACTGTATCTTACAGTTTTGATTGCAGCCAGAGATGAAATGACTGTAAAAACAAGGGCTAGGAATCCTGCTATATCGTCTTTAGCAGTGAACTAATTGCTATGCTGGAAGGGTGGAAGTGTTGAAATGGTTTTATGGCTTCCAGATGCTATAACACATCTTATCAAAGCTCTGTCTGTGTGTATGGTAACATATATGTGTGAAATTCTGGTTCAGTTTCTAGTAAAAAGTGGTAGTATGGTAACAAAAGTCAGATGACCAGATGTATGTGATGTCATTGTGTAATCCAGGACTGCAATGATGCTTTCTCAGAGCAGACTGTTTTTGAAACTGACATAGAAAGATCACTTACCTACTTCATCTTGCCTTGCTTTAGTAAGTAACCAGGGAATAGTAATTCTTCATATCAGTCAGGAAAATATAGTGAGATTAGTTGAGTACTGTTTTTCTGTATCTGTGTGAATCTATTCATCTTTATTATTTTAATATATACTGTGTCTGAAACTCTGGTGTTTATTGTAAATAGATATTCAGTATTTTCAAGTTATTTTATTATTCATCATTACATATATTTAAACATTTCATTTTTGCTGGTCTTTTATTGAATATTTTAACATTTGAGAGTACTTAACACTTATTTGGTGACACTTTGGCCACTCCCGAAAGTCTTACAGCATTGGTCAAACACTAGCATTTGTGTTAGTATTAATTTCACTCAGTATAATTGGGTACCCTTGTAACAGCCTTAGAGTAGATGACTTTGTAGTACCTGGTGGTAGTAACTACCTTATAGTTTGGGTATAGAGGCATACCTAGTAAATCTGTACCAGCCTTTCACAGATATGTGTGTGTGTGTGTGTGTGTGTGTGTGTGTGTGTGTGTGTGTGTGTGTGTGTGTGTGTGTGTGTGTGTGTGTGTCAGCTACTTGGAGCAGGGACAAAGAGCACTGGTTTCACAGAGAGAGTAGTGGAGGACTTGACTTGGACCCTAGGCTGAGGACTCAACTGTACTGCTGTGCCAGTGGGGAGTCTTACTGGGGGCCTGAAGATAGACAGAAAGTGTTGGAAACCCTGTCCTTGGACTGAGTGTGTTCTCTGAGTGCTCTTAAGGGAAATTGTACTTAATGCAAAGAGCTGCATCTGGAAATTCTGTGTGTATCTATTTTTGTTCCAAGCGAATGTCTCCCACTGGTGTCAGTGGTGAGGATTCTGAGTCCTTGATTATGGGCCCAGAGGTGGGGGCATAACAAAAGCCTGCACTTTGAAAAAGGGTGAAAAACTAATGACAAACTGCTCCCATCTATTCAAATTACAGCCCTTCTCCATCTGTCCAGATTGCAGCAATTTCATCTCCGGCCCAAAATGTCAGTTTTCACTACCAAAACTGAGCTGATACAAGTGTATGACCCCAGTAACTATTCACGTGTCTGTTTAACTATGTGTATTCAACTAAACCAAAACAAGATAATATGATACTATGTATAGCATTCATATTGCCAAAGGACACATACATTTACCACAAACGTTCATTTCATCAACATTTTGACTGCATATGACGGAATGCAAACACAGAAATGAGAACCATCACTTCACCAAAAATGTTTCTTTTTTGTTGCTGATATATACTCAGCATACTGCCACCAGGTTAGCAGCTAAACAGAAGGTTAGAAGACAATAAATAATTTCCAATTTTCTTTTAGTTCTTTTTTTTTTTTTTATGCAATTCTTTTCCAGCTGTTTCTTTCAGCATCTGTCTTATGACTCATACAATTCCAGTCTATAAAGTCCAGCAAAGATGACACATTATTCTTCTGGATGTAGGAAGAAGCTTAATATATTAATTAAATACTCATGGACATTCTTGAAGGAAAAAACAAACCATTATTTTACCTTGGAAAAGTAGTTGACTTTATTTATTTTGCTTATTGCCTTTCATGGCAGCTTAAGGCTATAAAAGTACTGGTCTCACTGGAAATCATAAGTCTTTTTTGCAATTTTAACATAAATATCTCCAGTATACAGAAAAAAAATGTTTGACTATTGTATGCCATTTATCATTGCAAAATAAACCACAGATAGTGTAAATGAAAGTTAAGTGTGTGCATCATAGAGGAAGTGTAGGTCTTCTTGAGCTCTATAATTACTAGATGACTTTGCTTAAGTCATCAACACTGAAAGGAAAGGCACTATCAACAGGTCCAGATCCATTCATGCAGATAGATAAGCCCTAGCTGCATCTCACATGGCTTAAGTGCAATTACAGGTTTAATGGGATACCACTAAAAATATATAATTGAAAACTGAATAAATGCATATTATTATTGTTATTATTATTATTATTATTATTATTATTATTATTATTGAATATTAACATTCCATGGTGCATGGGAAAATGAGCTTCCAAGAGAGAGTGAGAAAGGAGTTATTATCTGGAATGAGGATGGAAAAACATCTAGAAATTATTTATTTATTCAATTTTAATTGTATATTTTTGGTGGTATGTCATAGTCTTTTTCAAAATATGGGCGGCACAGTGGTGCAGCGGTAAATGTTGTTGCCTCACAGCAAGAGGTTCTCTGGTTCAGTTCTCGGCTGGGGTGGCTTCTGTGTGGAGTTTGCATATTCTCCGTGTGTTCGAGTGGGTTTCCTCCGGGTACTCTGGTTTCCTCTCACATTCCAAAGACATGCATCTGGAGCATTTCTCCCCAGGCCTCCACTGAAAACAGGTACTATGGAACCTAGTTAGACTTTCCCGGTCAACAAATGTTAAAAAAAAATAAATAAAATAACCCCTACCAGCCAAAATTGTCCTTTTTCCAACAGGTTCAAATTTTCCCTTTTCAACAGGGCCTAGCACATATTCCATTGCATATTCCATTGCAGTATTGGCATGTGTTTCTCACCTTCTCTCCCTTTGCTTTGTCTTCCACATTGGCTTCAGCACCAGAGCTTAGGTCCTGTTCCCCATTGCCCCTTTCTCTTTGGTGGGCTCATGTCTTCCACCTATCATGAATGAGCCCCTGTTCCATTAATCTCCATTCTTCAATCAACATGGCTACATATGCAATAAACCCCTGGTTAGCTTTTGCTCCTGCAAATTCACTAGTGGGCTTTCCGCGGGTGAATCCTCATTGAGTATCCATCACTAATATCCATCCAATCAATTTTCTCCTTTTCAAAACCAGCCTCATTCTATTGGACATCCCTTTGTTTTGGCAGGCTTTCCATGGATGAATCTTCATTGGATATCCACCACAAATATCCATCCAATCAGTTTTCTCCTTTTCAACCCAATTCGTCATTTTTCTTACTGGCCTTAGATCTTTCTTACATAGTGTCTCCCACAGTATTGCACTTCTATAGTACAAATTACCCCTCTTCTTTTTAGCCAAATTAATTTAGTATTTTCTAAAGAGGCAGATCTGATGAAGCTTATGTAAAAGTGCTATAATGTTCTCTAAGGATGTTTTAGGTATGCCTGCATGTTTTTTTTCACCAAATCTTTAGCTAACAAATAAACTTTTTTTTAACAATTTAATATGTTTAAGCATAAAGCCTTTATAATATTTTTCTAAACAGATACATCCCAGCAGATTCACTTAGAATCCAATAAAACACAATAATAGGTTTACAGCTACAGATCCCCCACCATACCCCAAGATTCTCACTACACCTTTCTAAATATACTGGAAAATATTAAGATAGAACCAAACACCCTAATACTGGATGATTTTAACTACCCTGCCATTAACTGGGAAAACTACTCATGTACCAACACCTTTGCCCAACGGTTCTTGGAATTCATAAATTCCAACATCCCTGGATCAACTAATCCATAGTCCCACCAGGGGCTCCAATATCTTAGACCTGGTCATTACCAACATGGGAAATTGATGCTCCACACCTATGGTCACCCCCTCGTTAGTCAGGTCTGACCATAAGATAATCACCCTTAACATCCACATCTCACTCCCACCCCCCAGTAAGGAAACCTTCATAAAAAGCCAACTTCATGCTACTCAAGTCAGAAGTGACAAACTTCATGACACCCATGCAGATGGGAGCTGAAAGTTCAACTGCTGAATCCTACCCTAAGGCACTGTATGAGCACATCCACTCATGCATAAATCATGCCATCCCAAATAGAACCAAGATGCTCACATCCAAAAAAAAAAGAAGCCAATCTGGTGGTCCCCTGCCATAAACAAACTTTACAACAAAAGGAAGAAACTGTTGCAGAAAAGAGGAGAATTCCAGGATGCAAAAAAACTTCCATATCATCCTCAGTAAGAAACTGAGAGCCCTCATAAAATCCTCCAAAGCTAGTTACGAAAATAAAATTGCCAAAAATTCCAAAGACAACCACAAGGCATTCTATAACTATGTCAAGAATCTATATGGCAATGCTCAGATCTGCTCTGAGCTAAAACAGAATGGCCTTAAATATACTGATCCCAAGGATATTGCCACTATCTTGGCAGATCGATTCAGTGCCAACTTCACCCCCCTCTCACCCCCTAAATGGCCCATCTCAATACCGGAAGATTGCCAAATTCCGGTAATAATGGCCACACAGGTAAAAAATGCACTCTCCGAAGCTAAGAATACAGCATCTATGGGACCAGATGACATCCTGGGCTGTGTACTACATGAACTACAATATGAACTGGCACCTCACCTAAGTGTCATGTTTAATCATAGCCTCACCTCAGGTTTAGTGCCCACTGAATGGTGCAGAGCTACAGTTATCCCACTCCACAAGGGGGGAATCCACCTTTGATCCCGGAAACCACCATTCCATCAGTCTGACAAGCCTTACCTGCAAGGCCATGGAGTGCATTATCATGGAACTTATAAACAAAGATATTGGCAACCTTCAAACACTGGACCCCACCGAGTTTGGGTTCGTGAAGGGCCGATCTTGTCTCCTGAACCTTTTTGACTTCTTCGAATCAGTCTCCAGAGCAATGGACAAGGGTAAGGTGGTCCACACAGCCTATCTAGACCTTGCCAAGGCCTTTGACACCACCCCCCACTCTGGAATCATAGATAAACTTACTAAGCTGGGCATTAATCCCTACGTCACCCAATGGGTTGCTAACTGGCTTACTGATAGAACCCACACTATGAAAGTAGCCGACTCTAAATCCAGCTCCAGACAAGTGACAAGTGGAGTATCTCAGGGATCAGTCCTTGGACCGCTCTTGTTTGGCATCTACTTCTCTGAAGTACAGGCCAATACTAAGGGACTCTGGATAACAAAGTTTGCAGATGACTGCAAACTGGGAGCCATTATTGAATCCCCAAATTATGTGGATACTCTACAAAAGGGCCTTACAGAAACAGATGCTTGGTGCCAGAGCCATGTGCTCAAGCTCAATGCCAAGAAATGTATAGTTATCCCCTTTGGGAAAAAAACATGTATCCATGAATTACCATATAGGTGGCAGTAAACTAAACACCGAAAGTGTGATAAGAGACATAGGGACACAGGTGGACAGTGGTCTCACCTTCGATAACCACATCACCACAACAGTCAGGAAATACTTCTATGTGGCACACCTCATCACTAAGGGCTTTTCATCCAGAAAAAAGGAGGTCATTGTCCCACTGTACTCATCCCTCATTAGACCCATTATAGAATACAACGTCCCATTTGGTATGTACC
This sequence comes from Protopterus annectens, assembly GCF_019279795.1. NCBI lineage: Eukaryota > Metazoa > Chordata > Ceratodontiformes > Protopteridae > Protopterus > Protopterus annectens. The sequence continues at coordinate 249,254,728 of NC_056730.1, read as the reverse complement.
TCTCAAGACATCTGCAACAACTGGAAAGGCCACAGAAATATCTCACTAAAAGAATCACAGGCCTAAAGCAGATTCCCTATGCTGACCACCTTAAAAAACTACAGCTATACTCTGTCACATATTGTCTACTCAGAGGCGATCTTTGCTTAACATACAAGGCCATGTCAAACCCAGAGCTGTTGGACATGCTACACTTAAAGAAATCCCAATCCCTCAGAGCCACACGCTCCAGGGATCTAAACCTTGTCATCTCAATAAACAAAACATGCTGGAGGGATAGGTTCCTAACCCAGAGTCTCCCCAGACTCTGGAATAGATTGCCTATACATGTCAAGCAGAGTGCCTCTTTGGTCCTCTTCAAAAGGAACCTTGACGATTAGATGGAAGAAAGGAAATTCACCCTGGGGATCACATCCGTCGCCCTGCTAGACAGGGGTCCAGGGAAGTAAATAGTGTGGGAAGAAATAGCTAGGGAATTGCTATGGCTAGGCTTGTATAGGCCCTAGCACTAATAGTTTAGTACAAACCTATGAACCTATGAACACGTTACTCCTTGATGCAGCCAATTTCCTTGTATCCCCTATAATAGGGCAGGATTTTTCTACATCCACCTAATACCCAAACAAAAAGACTGACATGAAACTATACCCTTTACACTTACTTTTGTTTAATGTATGATCTTTGACTAAAATCCTCCAATATTGTGAATTACTGTTTACCATAGGATGACATCCCCCAATAGCATACTGTCCTATAAGGCTTTTTCCTTTGGCACTCCCACCACCAGCTTATGACAATGTCTATTAACTAATCCTTCAAAGGATATAAATGTATGTTCACAACTCCTGGCTTTTGTTATTTAACAGCGCTCATCTGCTTAATAAGATATTTTACCATGTATATTGTACTACTTGACATTTTGAAAAAAGAATTATTGAACTTATTTATCAGATCTTCAAGATACCTGCATTAAACTCAAGATGATTGAAACTTGTTGCAGACCAAGTTAAGCCAGGATACTACTTGTTCCTAGTCCCTGACTAAGATACATTATTCTGGAAGACTAAGTTTCAATTATTGTATAATTTGGAAAGTCATCTACCCCAGAGCACTATCACATTGACAATATGCCCCTAACAGTTGACCCAGTTGATTAAGATTTGGGTATTTATGTGGATAGTGACCTAACTTTTGACCAGCATTTGCATATTGGTGTAAGTCAGTCCTGTGCTGCATAACTTATAAACAAACATATTGTGTCTAGATGTAGGGATGTCATTGCACCCCTTTAATCAGCTTGCATTAGGCCGGTCTTTGAATCTACTTTCCCTTAGGCATGCATCTGACCAAACACATGCAACAACTGGAATAGATACCTTACTAAAATGATACAAGGCCTAAACAACATTCCCTATTTGCACAGACTCAAAGTCATATTAGTATACTCAGTATTCTACGGACTGCTAAGCGCTGACCTGTGTCTGGCATACAAGGCATCCTCTCACGTTTATCTGATGGATTGACTACACATCAACAAGTCAAATGACATCAGAAATAGTCTGTCTAGGGATCAAGTCTCTTCTGCAATATCAACAGAATGGTCAGGAGGGACAGTTGTATGTCACAGAGGATGGCCCTGTTGTGTATCAGCCTCCCATTCCACATAAACAAAGCTCATCCTTCTCCATATTCGAACACAATTTAGATATATTACCCCAGGACTGTCTGCTGTACTATTAATGGATGAAGGTTGCTCATAAATGCTTTATCCCATGTATAGGTCCCTTCCAATTAGCCATGATTTGATCCCAATTATTCTTATTAGAGGTAATATATAACTATCAACCACTGGATATTTAAGGACATGTTATAACTGGTGAACAACAAGTCAAAAAAGTGAAATATAATCACAGATTGAAACTGGCTAAGCTTAAAATAGCCCACAATGGTAGCTAGCCTAGTACCAACCTTTGAACCTACAAGGTGCATCACCACTACCTTGATGGGATCAAAAAGAACAACTTATGTTTAGAAAGAATGATGATGTGTTCTGAACTTTGAACTACTGCTGTGATTTTTATAAGATAGTGCTAAGGTTTTTAATGCTCAGTGGCCAAGTCAATCTTTGTACAGTAGGATATCATTTGTAGCAGCCTTCTATAAACTTTTCATTGTCAACAAGACAGAGTTGACAACATGAGGAATGATCATGCTGAGGTAAATTAATATTCTCAAGCACAGGTGGCCAGAATGCAGTAAAATGTGATATGTGTTCTGATGAAAAGACAAACATACTAGTTGAAGTAGTGGGTAACATCATGATGCCATGAAGCCACCTACAGTGTTTGACCAACACATATGCATTATCTTAAACCACATAACTGCACCCATTTATTTTCTAGCACTTTAATGAACTACACAGAACAGCCCTATCTACATATATTCCAACTGGCATTAAATAATATCAGCATTGTAAAATATCAGCCAGTGTTATTTCACTCGTATATACAGCTCTGATTCTTACTGAGAGCTAATCTACTTTTGGGTCTTATTGCAAGCTAATTTTGAACATTGTTCAGAGGACCACTGTTTAACTGTTGGGGCAAATTATGCAAGTCTCATCATTCACTTTCCATGGAAAATGTTTCATAATGACTTCCAGCCCTAGGTCCCTTTGCAGGATCATGTTTAAAATAAAGACACTATACATTAGAACTTTATTTTGTTTATTTATTTATTGAATCAGTAAAATATTTATATTTTATAAAAATGTATGTTTCTTACATTGTCAAACAGATCCACATATGTGCATGTTTATATGTCTAAGTGTATCTATCTGTCTATAAATATAACAGAGAGAAACCAAGAAATTACTTAGCTGAGAAGGAAGGAAGGAAATGTTCTATTGCAGATGTGAAACATGGAACTTTGTATATTCTCCTTTCATTTTGTCATTGGTTGCCAGTTCTTCACATTTTTTACATAAGGATCCTTTTAAGTGTTATGCTACTTTTGCATGACTTGTTTCAGACACTGCCACAGCACATTCTCACTTCATTTTGTGCTAGTTATTAAGTCCTCTAATTCTTGACTGACTTCTGTTACTTTATTAACTCAGACTGATAGAAGCACATACTCTTGCCCTTTGCCATGATGACAAACCTTTTCTGTCCTTTAGTTGGCACTGGGTTTTGGCATAATGATTAAGGTTTTTATCTCACAGACAAGATGTTCAGGTTTTGAATCTCAATAAAAAACTGGCTAGACGTAAAATGCACACAAGAGCAGCTAGACTATTACTTACTTACAAACCTATGGGAATCATTTGGACATGTGATCCACAGATCATACCAGCTTGTTGACTACAAAGTCTCCTTTTAGATTCAATGGAGCTTCCCCTTTTGTTTGTTCATTTCTGCTGATATTACTTTCACTGTTTCTAAGGTAAATCAGATAAGACTAAAATGAGTTTGTTTTTAAACTTTTCCATTACTGTTGGCATTCAACATATAAATTTTAAGTCAATCTATGATTATACTTCACCTCTTTGACTTATTGTCCATCAGTTATTTCTATTTTATTCAGTTTCCTACTTTACTTAAGTCTTTAACTCAATGAATTTTGGCCCTTGTAGCTCACTTTATTTGCAATAACATTTTTTATTAACACTTAGGGGAGTGGTGGAGCCCAACATCGTTGTAACAAGGACCTTTGCAAACATCAGTTCCCCTTTCACAATGAGAAAGCTTTGACTCACTCTTTTTTACTGTCTGAATTTTCTTAGAATTCACATTCATTTCACTTCAGCATTGTTTCTGGTGTGATACTGCCATTGTACATTTTTACTTTTACCTTTCACTGTGGGAAAATGTCTGCTTTTTGATTAGCATTCTTCACCTTATATTCTGCACCTGATCTGAGTACTCTTTCCAAAACTTCCTGCCATTCTGCCATAATGCCATTGTTATGTATGTAAATATAATGCTATTGTAGAGGAAAAAAATTAAAAAGGATCATTAGACTTAGTGAGCTTAATTGTTCTTGTTAGAACACAATCTATGTATGTTAGAGCAAAATTGCTGGAAACAAAAAATTGAAGCAATACATGAAGGGGAATACAAACAATTACACAGTAACTTAAGTAGAGATTCGATGTGATGTGATAATTGCTCAATGTTCCCCAAAATCCAAAGAGCTTCAGAAATTGTGTGTGTGTGTGTGTGTGTGTGTGTGTGTGTGTGTGTGTGTGTGTGTGTGTGTGTGTGTGTGTGTGCATGCGCACGCGCATGTATGCGTGCGTGTGTAAGTGTGGGGGAACAACCAGAGGTATCATCGCAGACACATAACACCGGTATGGATGACATTGTCAAATTAGAAACCTAATAAGGTGCTAATATGTGGTCTGTATAAGAATGGAGAACTCAAATCTATTTTTTTATTGGCCTTTATTTACTGTGTTAGTCTGACTGAGGCTCAAAAGACCCTGTTACATCAGAGGTTCTGGAAGGAAAGTTCCTGCATAAATATGCAATTAACATTTAATGATAATATTTTTGAGTGTTACAAAACAATATAGCAGTGTGAACTATTGCACCAAGTGTAAAAGAAAGATGGGTGCATTATATAATGCTGTATAATACAATTTTAAGACAACAGTATAATATGATGTACTTTTATCATACTATTTTATAACAGTGAAATGATGGCGGTATAATTATACTAAGTTACAAGAACAAATAATGAGGAGAATAAAGTAAGTTGAAGAAATAAAAAGTGTATTCATTGCAGTCAATAAAGAAATGGAAAAAAATAGTTGATATAGAGGTTGGTAGGCTGTCAGTAGGAAAAGATGAGGTAAAGTGAGAAAGGTAAGAAAAGTGAAAGTAAAGCAGGGAAAAATAAGCAAAAAAAAATTACATGGAGAAAAGGAAAAATGCAGGTTAGAGGCAATGATGGTTAAAGAGGAGAGAAAATAAGGAGAATGAAGCATGGCAAAGGGTATAAAGATGCCTTTTGGAAGAAAGTAGAGAGATAAAAAGACAAGAGTGGAATGGGCAATGGAATGTTGAATTCAGATGATGTATGACCTTTGATTTTTATTGAAAGTAGTGTTCTGTGGGTTCTAACCCTTATAATTGCTTAAGTTTGCTTAACTAGGATAACAGGAGCATGATCATGTACCTATGATGTGTTATAGGATTTAGAAATAACAAGCAGATACTTGTCCTTTCTATTTGGGGAGCAGGGAGGGATAATAGATTGCAGAGCAGGACATTTATCTGATTAATGTGTACATTTGTGGTTTACTACAAGTTGTCTGAAAGTTAATGCTGTGGGAGGTCTAACCACTTAAAATGTTAAAGCATTGTTTCATATTGAATGGTAATGTAGGAGGGGTGAGAACAGGGAAGCTGTGGCAATGTGTTTTAATTCTCTGTCAGTAAGATCAGGTTTAGCCCTATAAAGTAAGCAATGTTTTCAATGTGATCTCTTTATTACTTGGATTATGTGATGGTCAGATTTAATTTTGTCATCAGTTGTGACCCTTAGAAGTTTAGAATGTGGGACCTGCTCTATTTTGGTTTTAATGGTTGAGTATATAATGAAGAGTTTTTTGGACAGAAAAATGTTTAGGAGTAAATATGATATGTTTAGTCTTCTTGGGATTAAGGAGAAGTTGAGTCTTATATAGCCATGATTAAACAGATGAGAAAGATTGTTGTGTCACTTCTTGCAGTGTTGTGAGATTTTCAGCTATGCAGATAAGAGCAGAGTCATCTACATTCTTAACTATGGTACCATTTGTGGGGCAGAGCGAAGATCATCTATGAAGACATTGAATAAAAGTGGCTCAAGAATCAGTCCTTGGAGAACCCCTGAAAACACAGGTAAAAAAGGGCACATGCCACCTTTCCATTTTACTGCTTGTGCGCTGTTTGACAGGTAGCTCTGAAACCACAGAAAAGATGAAGAAAAGATGCTTAGTGCAGAGAGCTTTGGAAGTAGTAATGCATGTGACACTGTGTCAAATGTTTTTGGTAGGTCAAGAGAGAGAGTATGGGGGGGGGGTGGAGCCTGAATGGCTAACAAAAAGCAACAGTATTTTATACCTCCATATAACTAGCTAAATAAGACAGGAAAAAATATTTTTTTTTCTTCAAAGTGTAAAATCTTATAGATAAAGGACTAATTTACATAATTACAAACTTTGGGGAAGTTTTCCAAATAATTTCCTGTCAAAAAGCTTGGAGATATAATCACTTGTTAAAATGATTAACTCAAAGAATTCTCACCAGGATGCTGCCTTAAAGAAGGAACTATAACAGATGGCATTTACCCTGCAGGAGTTGCCTTTGAAGATGGATGATTTTAAAGAGAACCTGGAAAATCTTAAAACAAGCAGTCAAAAACAGGCTGACACCCTGAAGGAAATGCTACAACAACACAAGACAAGGATAACAGGAATAGATGTTTCTCTAAATGACTTAGAAAGCAGACTTAAGGAAGAGGAAACACAGAAAGAACTGCTTCTTAAACAAAACATTTGGTTGGTTAATAAAGCAGATGACTTGGAAAATAAGGGGAGGAGAAATAGCATCAGGATTTTTGGATTACCTGAAAACACAGAAGGTGAGGATATTATTTCCTTTTTATCAAGCTGGATCCCTGACTTTTTAAATTTAAAAGAAGGACTTTCCTTTGATATTGAAAGGTCACACCGAGCTCTTGGGAAACCTGCCACTAACTCAAACTCTCCTCCTAGGTCAATAATTGTCAAATTTCGTTCATATTTGGACAAGGAACTGATTTTAAGATCTGCTTGGAGGAAGGCATCTCTTAAATATAAACAGAGCCTGATAAGATTTGATAATGACTATTCATCTAGAATAATGGAGCAAACAAAAAAAAAGTGTGGCCAATGATAAAGTTTCTGAAACAAAATAACATCAAGGCACAACTTGCATATCCAGCTAAGATAAGAATACTGTATGCCAACGAGATGAGGACATTTATTGACTTAGAGGAAGCCTCTTTGTTTATTAAAACTAATAATGTGATTACTTTACCAGAAGATATGGATTGGATATCACCTTCTCTCAAGAGAACAAAAGAAACAAATGTCAGGACAGATGTCAAAAAGAAGAAGCAAAAGACTGATACTTCTTTTTCTTCTTCTTTCAGCTTTTCCCAGTTAGGGGTCACCACAGTGGCACTCCAGTCTGCTAATGATTGGCAGTAATTTTTTTTACGGGTGCCGAGGTGCCAGCTCAACACCCAACCTTCAACGAAGGCATGCCCATTCTACGCATGTCTTTTGAATGCCACTCGACCGCGGGGAGGATATGCAGACTCCACACAGAAGGCGCTTCAGCCAAGAATCGAATGGGAGAACCTCTTGCTGTGAGGCAGCAACGCTACCGCTTCACCACCATGGCTGTTACAGCCAAATCTCTCAAGGCATCTACTATGATATGAATTGTTTTAACATTACTTTAAAGGACCAATTTTATTGCTTGGAATTTTAAAACAAAGGTAACTAACTACTGGAATCTTTATCTATATTTTTTGAAAATAGATGACACATGAGAGTTTTTACATTACCTCAGGTATGTAAAACAGGGTACTTTTCTCCACAGAAGGAGGGTTATATAGCACATAAAATATACTGTAAATCAACATACATAGTATATGTGTATTTTTTCTTAATTTATTTTTTTTTTCTTTTCTTTCTCTCTTCTCTCTTTTCTCATTATTTATTGTAACTGCATCTTGTCTCCCTTTCTAATGTCTCTCCTCTTTACTATACTAATATAGTCTGCATATATTTACTAACTCACTATCTATACATAGATAAATAATAGTCTAAAATAATCTAGTTTTAAGGTAGACATTGGAATAGTGAACTTAATTGATTGTTATTACACTATTTATTAGATTAACGATAGTCACTGTTATGCTTATTGGGATTGGTGACATGTTCATGATTAACTCTGAAATGTTCCATTCATGTATATATGTCCTTTGAATTATTTCCATTTAGTATTAACAAATACATAAAAAAAGGCAGGAAAAATGTACTGTTGGTTAAGAGAAGTGAAGCTTTCTTCACATTCTATTTGCGTTGCCATAGCAACAGTAATCAATTGCTGCAGTTTCTAAGGACACTGTGAATCTATGAAGTGCATTTAGCCTCACAGATTAACAAATAATAAGAAAAAGTAATGTTTAGTTATTAAAATAAAAAACAACCTAAACGAGGTAAAATAAATACATAATAAGACTATTTGTATATATTTTATGATTTATCCTCATAGGATTACATATTTCTGGAAACACAACTGAAATGTTCTCAAACTACATGTGCACTGAAATGTAGCTGCTTGATTAAAAAGTATTACTCATTTTAACATGCTGATTTCACAAGCTGTCTGCACTGTAAAAATTACATTTTATATGTTACTTGAAACTGACAGTCTCTAGAGCACATGGAAAGATACATATTACTTTTTGCAACATGTTATTTTTGCAGTTACCTCACACTCTGTACAAACTCACTAGGCAACGGATAGCCATTCTTTTAAAATATCAGTTTAAATATTAAATGTGCCCTTGAAATGCTATTGACATTTTGACAAAATATAATGTGAACTGTAAAATGAATGACTTGAAAGAAGTGAAGTAATGCATAGATTTCAGACAGTTCTTGACACTACAGTAAAAGTAAAAATGTCTATTCACAAGGAAGTATTGAAATGTTTTAGTCTTCCAGTTAAAATATCTTACTGTCAACATTTTGCGATATCAGAAAGTTTGAAGAGGTAGGAAGTTACTATTCTTTGTCTTTATAATGATTATTTGACAGATGTTAGACTCTGCTTAGTTTAATGAATTGTGACATATGTTTATGAGGAAAAGTGGACTCAATTATTCACATTGGACTACACATTCCTGGAAACTCACCTGAAATGTTTCCAATTTACTTGTGAATTTAAATGAAACTGTCTGATTAATAAGCATAATTTATTTTAACAACCTGAATCCATAAGCTATCTGCTCTATATATGCTACATTATATATGTCACTTGCATATGACAGTCTCTAGAGCACACAAAAAAATACATATTATTTTTGCAACATGCTATATTTGCACTAACCATACATTCTAAACTAACTCATTTGGCAACTTGTTATTTATTTGAAACAACAGTCTAAATATTAATTGTGCCCTTGAAATATTGTTGCCATTTTGACAAATCAAAACCTGAATTGAAAAAGGAATGATTTGAAGAAGTGAAGTATTGTACAAATTTCAGACAGCTATTGAGACTACAGTATAAGTAGAAAAGTATACATGCAAGGAAAAATTAAAATGTTTTATACTTTTAGTTAAAATAGCTTATTGTTAACTTTTAGCTTTATCTGAAAATTTAAAGAGCTAGGCCATTATTTCTAATCTGTCTTTATAATGTTTACTAAAGTGATGCTAGTCACTGACTTGTTTAATGGATTGCGAGTCATGTACAAGACGGACTACTGAATGTTATTTCTGTTACCTATGTTTGCTGAATTTCTTTTATTAGTACTGATTTAAAACAAGGGAAAGAAAGGGAAGGGAGATCTCTATTTTTGGTCAAGGGAGGAGAGGCTCAAGAGTATTCTAACTTCCCCGAGAACTCTCTAAGATGCTCTAAATACTATTTGATTAATACTTACCTAAGGTAAATCTTAATTACCATATAGGTACCTTCACATTCATTCTAGACCTGATGTGATTACCCATTCTGGAAGCAGGAGGTGCCCTATGCAGGATGGGAATTGTCAGGGTGATTATAGTTCATTCTTAGACTCTGCTTTGTAAATCTATAAATATGTAAAAACACTGCACACTAGAATGTACGGTGCCTGTACTCAAGAGTCAGGATACCACTGATAAGCCATTTCTTTTCACAAGTGTAAGTTTAAGTTGGTGAGCTGAAGAGTGGGAAAGTAAAGGAAGTCAGTACACCTACAGTAAATTCATATTTTATTAATAATCATTCATTGTCTCCTGTAGAGTCCTTTTAGTCAAATTATTTTAGTAATAATCTATTTGTTGTTGGCTTATTTAGTGTATGCTCCTCTGTTGCATTTAATTTATCCAAAATGACATATCTGACATGTTTGGGATCCCTTAAGGGTAGCTAAATATTGGATATTTTCTAAGTCAACATAATAATTGTTTATACTACTAACATTCCATCCTGATATATAAAATACTACAGAATAATAATAGAATAATAAAGAATTTCATATCTCTTTTAAGAAAATTCTCCATATAATATTTTAACATATGGAGCTCAGTTGATATTGTTGGTTAAAGGTATGAGTGATAATCCAATCGATTTATCTTTATCTATTGGATTAGGAATGACTTTCATTCCATGATTAATGAGAAATTCATATTTACTTGTATTTGATACTTTAGAATTGCTGCTTTATAGAAGTACTTTTTAAAAGCCTGACCAGAATTTTACCCTACTTATATTTAAAGAAGAAAGAACATTAAATTGCACTTCCAAGTTTACACACATAAAAATAACATCCAATGTTATCAGAGAATATGGCATAACTACTATAATCAAAATAAAAAAAAAGAAGCAAAACATTTCTTCCAACAATAACTTGAAATGGATTTAACATTCTTATCATTAAATACCAATGGCTTAAATAATGCAAATAAAAGATCAAACTTACTAAAATATTTAAATCTAAATAAGACACAAGTAGTATTTCTCCAGGAAACACATTTTAAGACTAATGATAGCTTTATTTGGAACCCTAAGGACTATACAGTCTTAGCTCAATCCTCCTATAGAACAAAGACAAAAGGAGTATCAATTCTCTGGAAGAAAAACATAATCACTCCAAAAGTTATTTATAAATATGAAGACAAAGAAGGTCTACTAGCATTTGTTTTAATTAAATTTAATAACAGAATATGGACCTTAGCTAATCTATATTGGTTCCCAGGAACTGGAGCAGGAATGGTTAAAAAACACCTAGATTTTATTTCCAACAATTATAAAGGAAATCTTATAGTGGGAGGAGACTTTAATTGTACCTTAGAAGCTTCTGAAACCACCAAGAAGTATTTCCGCATAGCAATTATTTCAAAATCCTTAAAAAAATGGATTGATTCATTTCATTTAATAGAAACTTGTAAAGTAAAAGATGATACATCCTTATTATTTTCCCATAAAGACCATAGAATTGTAACACAAACCAGAATAGACAAATTATTCGTTGTTCAAAATTTACAAACAAATATCTTCAACTTCTTAATAGTTCCATGCCCCTTCTCAGATCATGACTCTCTGATAATGAAGCTCCAAATAGACTTTAAACCTTTAATCCTCTCAACTAGAATTCCATCATATATCAGGAAAATTAAATAATTCAGACCCTGGATGCTGTCAGAATTACAATTATTTCTTGAAATTAATAATGCAACAGAAATCATTAGAGTCATGGTTTGAGACTCATTAAAAGTGTATTTATTTGGTAAGACCCTTAGCTGGTACAAAAACAAAGTTAGAGAGTGGGAATCTGAATCATTAGACTTGCAAACCAGACTCTTGACAGCAAAATCTAAAAAAAAAATCTGAATTGTCCGAAATCAAAAAAAGAAATAGAGGAATTAAATAAAAAAATATAATAAAATTCTAACACAAACAACTTGTGTAACCTTGGAAAAATTTAAAATAAACTCATTAGCCACCTCCCCCAGATATCTACATAACTTATCTACAAGAATTAAAATACACTCTAAAGCAAATATCGTTAGTCGTATATATCATGAAAAGAAAGGGAAAAAAGTATCAGATATAGAAGACGTCCTTGAAGCATTTCGGTTCCATTATATAGAACACTTCAAAAAAGATTTAGATACCGACCAAATAAACTTAGATACAAACCTTATCAATTTAAAAAAATTCCCAAAAACTTAAAACTAGACCTACAAAAACATATATCCTACAAAGAAATTGTTGACAAGATAAAAGAAAGTAAATCTAAGAAAGCTCCAGGTATAGATGGTATAATTACGGAAATTTACAAACTCTTCGCTTCAACAGTAATCTCCCCTTTTCATAAAACTATGCTAGAAGTCCAGTCAGAAGCAAAAAAACACCCTCATGGAAATATTTTTTCATAACACCAATTCTAAAAGATAATAAACCATCAGATCTTTGCACCTTATACAGACCTATATCATTAATGAATAATGATTACAAAATATTCATGTCAATCCTAGCTAACAAAATGAAAATCCCACATCATGTTACTAGGTGCTCAGCACAACTTTAAGTTTATGGTTGTTTGCTAGAAGTCCAGTCAGAAGCAAAAAAAATCACCCTCATGGAAATATTTTTTCATAACACCAATTCTAAAAGATAATAAACCATCAGATCTTTGCACCTTATATAGACCTATATCATTAATGAATAATGATTACAAAATATTCATGTCAATCCTAGCTAACAAAATGAAAATCCCACATCATGTTACTAGGTGCTCAGCACAACTTTAAGTTTATGGTTGTTGAAAAAGTCAATGTGGGTATAAGGGGGGCCCACATAGAACTAAGGTAGAAAGCCAAGAGTTAAACTGTATTATTAGAATGAAAGTCAATATGGGGAAAGGCCTCAGTGATACATTTTCTATTAAACCAGTTTTAATGAATAGGCCCTTAGCCAGATAGATATCAATTATGTTCAGTATTTTATAATGTTTTTATGAATGAAATGTTCTATATGCTTTTAAGTATGAAATGTTTTCATGTTTTTTGAGCTGCATTTTTTGGCTGTTGAATTAAATACTTTATATGTTTTTATGAATGAAATGTGTTTGTGTTTATGCAATGAGCTTTGAGCTGCATTTTTTGGTGTGGCTTTAAGGGATCTTCTAATTCCTAATTGTTTTTGCATGCTAATTGGCTGTTTTGCTATTTAAAAGTACTACAGTTTGCATCTTTACTTGTCTAATGAAGCAGCTGCTGCTGCAAAATTGCTTACTGTTTGTTCTACTCTTTGTTCTGGGAGTAAATTCTTGAATTTTACTGCTGTGTTCCGCTGCCTCCTTTCACTGTGATATTGCAAGATAGAGAAACACTTGTAATCGGATTAGACATAGAAAAGACCTTTGATTCCCTCAACCTGGAATATATATTTAAAACTTTAGCATTATCTGAATTTCCTCCTCCCTTCACCTTATTACTAAAAACATATATATTAATAACTTATCCTACATTAAATTAGGTTCTTTCACCTCAGAATCTATCCATATAATGAAAGGTACTGAACAAGGATGCCCCCTTACTCCTATTTTATTTGCTTTGGCTATAGAAATACTTGCAGAAATAATACGCAATAATCCAAGAATAAAAGGAATAGAAGTCTCTGACGAATACATATCTAAAATAATGCTTTTTGCTGATGATATTTTATTAACCCTATCAAACTCCAGAGAGTCATTAGGAGAGCTAGAAAAAGTAATGGAGACATTTTATAAGATTTCAGGTCTACACTTTAATAGATCAAAATCAAAATTTCTATTTTTAAATAAGAAAAAAGACTTACAAGCTACAGTTAAATACATCATAGGAAAACAAGAACTTAGCTAAATTATTTAGGAATAGTGTTATGCAAAAATATAAACAAAACAATATTAATAAATTATAAAAACATTATTGAAACAATACAAATATATATAGAAAAGTATATTAACTTTTGAAGACAGATTGCAATTAATAAAAATGGTCTTATTGCCAAAAATACTATATGTAGCATTAGCAATACAGTTAATTCCTGAAAGATGCATTCTTAAAGAAATAAACTCATGTTTAATAAAATTTTTATGTTATCCCAAAAAGAATAGAGTAGCTCTAACTCATCACATTAGACCCTGGAAACAAGGAGGATTGAACTTCCCAGAAATAGAAACATATATAAAAGAATCTGTGCTTAAAATTACAATAGACTGGATAAACCCAAATTATTTTGCCAACTGGAAAGAATTAACAATGGCTATATTAACAAATGAATTTAATCTGTTAAAAAAATATTTAATAGTAGACAAGTCAAACAAACCCTGGTACATACTATGCATAAGTATACATTATAATATAACAAAACCGTCTAAAACAACACTGATTAATCATTACATCAATTCCTTTGGGAAACTTATCAATGCAAACATAGATCTAAAACTTTGGTTTGATCTTTTAACCACATTTACCATCACTAAGAACTTTCCTTACAAAATATATAAGGAAACAATAACCTCCTGGGAACAAAATGGATTATTATGCTGGTTTCAATGTGTAAATAAATGTTTTAGATATACATATGATAAAATCTTCTTACAATATGCCAACACAGGACTGGTTAACCTTACAAAGCATTCTAACGTACACTCAAGATTTATGCACATTATTTAATAATTCCTCATTTAAGGCTATTACAAATCTAATAAGTTTTCTGTATGAATTTATATATAATAGTTGTGAAAAGAAAAATTCCATTTCAAATCTATATAAAGAGTTAATAACATATAAATCAATTCCCAAACCATCATAATGGCAGTTCTTAACAAAAGGTCAGTCATTGCAGTTAGCAGAAGAAATTAAAAGCAACATCTTACTATCAGTTAATTATACCTCTAACACACAGTACTGGAAAATATTTAACTGGAAACACTTACATAGAGCATTTTTAACACCAGATAGAATTAAAAAGATCAGTACTACTAAAAATGTTTTTTGCTGGAGGTGTGAAAAGTCAAATAAAGCAGACTGGATTCATATTTTTTATAAATGTAATAAAATTGAATCATATTGGAATGGAATCAATCATTTTTTACAAGCTTTATTTAATGAATCTTTTATCTTAACTAAAGTATTGATAACACTAAATATAAATGAGGGTCCCTACCTGAATAAGACAAATATGTATTTGTCATGGACAATACTTGCTATATCTAGGAAATGTGTAACCAGAAGGTGGAATTCAATTACACCCCTGACCTTGGAAGAATTCTACACTTTGCTGAAGACAGCTGCATTGATGGAAATAAAAATCAAAGAACTATGAATCTATCCCAGGCCATTGGTGAATAATCCTTGGAATAAAGTTAGATCTTTGTTGGACACTCTGCAATAATCAATACTGTATCTCTGATAACTGATCTTTTAATTCTATATTTAATAACGTACAGTGTATATAATTGAAAGTCAGGCTGTTGTAAATATTGTATATAGTTGTTTAAAATTATATTTAAAAATATTATGTAAATGTTATTTTAATTGAAAATAAAAAAAAACTGAGAAAAAAAAAAGAGAGAGAGAGAGAATGGGGAGGAGACAAGTGCACTAGAATTCCTGGTACAATTGGCTGTGTTAGTAAAGCTGAGTAGGGTGGTACTTTTACTGGTTAGTACAGAAGCCATGGCATGTGGGTGAGTGAATGCTGTTAGAGGCTATTTTAGGAGTTGAGAGTAAAAATATTTCTCAAGAATTTTGGATAGAAGAGAGAGAGGATTGCCATCGACTTATAATTTGAAAGTTCAGTGGAAGTTCTATGTTTATAATATAATATAACAAGCTCAATCATTTTTACCATAGTTCATTAACATAGTTTTCTGTAATATGATGATTTCTTAGAAGTAAAAATGGGTAAGCAATGAAACTTTTAAATATTCTTCAGGCAGATTATTTGTGGCTAGTGTGGTAGATTCTAATTTAAGGATCATTTTTCTAATAATTGAGGTGGGGACGGCTTAAAAGTTAATTTTTGATGAGGACTATTTGGTGGTGATGCAACTTGGGTATCAGTATATCTGTTTTTTGTTATGTAATGGTTCAACAGAATGAATGAGTGGCATGGTGGTCAAACCAGTCATCAACACTGCTGTTGGGGTCTGTACTGGATGGGGTAAAGGTATTTATTTGTCCTTGGTGGAGGACATCATTTATTGACATCCAGAATTGTTGTGGTTCTATTTATTTCTATTCTGTAAATAAGTATAGTAAATTTTTTTATCAGATCATGTCCACTGTTTCTCCTGGTTCCCATGGTGTTTATAATATTGCAGTTTTTTATACAAGTTTGTGACTAGGCTTTTATCTCTATGTTTCATGAGTTTAGTTTTGGAAGATAGCCATGGTGCTTGAGTATTGAAGATATTCAGAAAGGCTGCATTAAAATCTTAGATGGCTGTATCTAGTGGTAGATTTTTAAGAGAATCCCAGTTAAAGAGTGTTAGGGGATTTTTAAAGTTCTCTGCTTGGAACTTAGTGAGATTTCTACTTGTTAATAATGGTGTATTTTATGGGCAAGATTTATCTCTCTGGCTGTAAATATAGGCATATGGCCATTCAGTGTGTCTGGAAGTGTACCAAAGGCTGTGAGCTTATTTGGTGAAGAAATAAGACTCTAGTCAAGTATTGAATCATTCATGGGCATTATATTATGTCTGGCCAGGGTGGCGATAAACTGTCTGAAAGCATACAGATGTATTTTTTGGCAGGATATACCGAGCTGATTGTTATCCAGTCAATGTTCAGGTCACCTAGGATAACTGTATCTGGTGTGGTTTTATTTTGAGATCCAGAACAAAAAGTCTTTTAAGTTTGGGTAATTGTTTCCATTGTGGAATATTGTTTAGGACAAATGATAATTCAATGGTATTTCATAAATAACAATAGCCTCACCTGTTTTTTTGTTTATTTTGTCTAGTCTAAGAACATAGCATCCATGGAGTAGAAGTTGTGTATATTTTACATAAATTTTAGCCATGTCTTTGTAATTACTAAAATATCATGGGAATGTATAATCATCCAAACATGGAATCCAGGGAGCTTGTTCCTTATACATCTAATTTTTTTATGAAATAGCTGTAGTCCTACAATGTGGTGATGAAGGTAAAGTAGATGGTATAAAAAGCATATTTCTGGAAGGATATGGACAAGTTAGCCTGGAGTTGAGATGGATGTCACCACTAAACTTTAGTGAGAGATGCATATGGTGAAGAGGGTATAAACATTTGTATTTTGTTTTTTTAATTTACATTCAGTTTCAGAGCAATGAGATTATTTTTAAATTATGAGTGCTTGAAAAGTTGAATATATGCTGTAATGTAAAAGTCAGGAGCTGTGTTAAAGTAGCAAACTGAGGTATTTCCATACCTCTCAATCTGAAATCATAAAAAATCTGGACAAAGCCACATGAAAAAATAGGTACAAATCTGTTTGCTGATTAGCATAAAATCTGCATACATCATTATTCAGCCCCCATTCACTTTGGCGGAATTGTGAGATACCAACTTTTAAATGCAAATTAAAGAACAGACAAAATATTGCACACAGAGTATACAGAAAAATAGTGTTTTGTTTACATTAATATTTGAACTTGTATCAAGCTTTGAATGTGTGCAAACTGCAAAACTAAAACACAATTTTCTTTTATAAAAATAAAATTAACTACTTCAGGCTTCTATGGCCAGGAAATGAGCTGGATTTAACATTACCTTTGAAACACTTACATTTAGGCTCCTGAACTAACACTGCCTTTAGCTATTTTTTTTAAATGATCATCTGCAAATAAAGTACATTTTGCCCTTGAAGAATAAATCGCCTATGTTATATTAAAAAATGATAAGCTAGTAATATTGCAATAGCCAATGGATGGCAAGCTGAAAATAGGTTCATAGTTAGTAGGTATCTCTGCCATAGAGGACATTCTCAGGACTGTAACATCCACACCATTTAAAAGTAGAATACAGTACAATATCAGCAATCTATCTACAAACTATGAGAGTAGAACCCACAGCTTTCTGCATCAAAAGCAAGTGCATTACCTGTTGTGCTACTAACAACACAAACAGACTTGGTATAAGCAGCACTAAACTTCTCTTCCCACTTCTCTTCCCCTGAAGAACTATGCAGCACAAGAAACCTGGGAAAAGCCAAAATTTATGGGTGGGGCAAAGACCCAAAACCAGGGACGCATTTTAAACATTGCTTGCATAACCTTAGAACGCTGCTAGAATAAAATGTTTTGTGTTGCCATGCATTTCCTAAATGATGGGAAGACTGAAATTTAGGCTATTATTATTTAGCGAATTCTGTTCTAACTGGTTTGCCAGAAAATCACAAATTTTAAGAGGAACAGACCAAAAGCATGAGCCAAACATTCCAGACATTCTGTGAAATGTAGGAAAGTTGAGAACTATGAGCTTAACTTCCTAAAAAAAAAAAAAAACTTAAAAAAAAACAAAAACAAAAAAACCCCAGGAAATTCAGAAATTAAAGGAGACACTCAGAAATTCATGACACCCCAGTATTTTGCCCTCAAACCTGGTATTTACCAAGGAATTCAGTACGGTTAAGAGATAGGATCAAGATGGATAGCAGCAGTATAAAATATAAACAAACTGATTTACTGACAGACTACAGAGACGTACATGCTTACATCTCAACAGCTTACTACAAAATGGCAGTCAGGCTCATGCATGATCACTATTTATACACTTGTGCAAGCCCCTAGAAAGCTTCTTAAAGGTATACATGCATATCAATCTACACTGATAACTTGGCTGAATGGTAATTTGTGAACCACTGAAAATGAGCCATAACAAACATAGCTTGGTTAAGTTATGACAAATAACAGTATGGCTATCTTAGCAGAACCTGTTTTATATATACAAATATGGTCCCAAGAGGAGCTTCTGCATTACTAAAGTTGCACTGTACAACTGATTAAATAGCTGTAGTTATTTATTGATTTATTACATTTTTAATCAACATTGGGAATTACTGAGAACAGAAAAAAAATTAATATAGTCCAAAAGCCACTTATACACTAGACTTTTTTGCCAGATGGGGTACTTTGGATATAATCAAGAAATCCATTGGTTTGGAGGGCTTGTTGACTTCATTAATGTGGTATTGTATCAGTATTACAAATATTGAGAAAAGGAGGGTGTTGTTAAACATAGCTTTAATAAACATGCTACTGCATCAATAATAAATGAAAGCTCTTAAAAAGCAGTGGTAAAGGATACTTTCTGTGGGTAATTCCTTGTCAGATAGTTTTGATAAACATTAAGCAATAGCAGATTTTGAAATACTTTTTAAGAAAGAAAAGTCACACTGGTTGGGCAAGGTGGCTTAAAATGGCTAGTTGCCTCTTTTCAAGGACATCATTCCCATAAAATCTTTTGGAAGTTTTACAATTCTCATTGCTATCTAAATTAAAACAAATTCAGTGTCAGTCATTGAAACTCTTTCACAGTTTTGTTTCATACAAAAACAATAAATGAGTTCAAAAAGGATTTGCTATCTGTTACCCATGGACTGTATGCCCACTTTTGATACTTAATTAAAAATAATTAATTAATTACAACCACTCACTGCATACTCCAGGTATTTATAAATAAATCTACAAACTTCTCTTTAACACCCAAATTTAGATTCCAGCTTGCTTTATACCTTTTATAGTTTAAATACAGAAATCGTTTACGGCCAGCATAATCTCCTTCCTCTGTATGTGGCTATTAATACTACACCACTCAATGCAGTATAACAGCAATAATTCATACATCATTATTTTTTGTGGGAGTAACAATGGAATTCTCTGCTTCCTAAGCAAAGTCTCTGATTTGCCAGTAAATCCCACCACAGTCCATACTTTTCACATTAATTCATTGTTTTTTCTCCATGTTGGCATTTTTCTTATTTGCAAAAGCTGCTAAAAAAGTAAAGCATACATTTAATACTAAAGTACTAGTCAAAGAAAACTTTAAGGAAGGAACAGACAGCAAAGTAAACCTGACATTTTGGAGACCTGCTTGAGCTGCACATAAATTACAAAGTCTCATGGACAGACCAACATCTTCCAAGTTATACCAAGTTTTGCTTCTGTTTCAGGATTGTTCAGCATTCTCATCATGTTAACCCAACTAACCACAACATGCACTTTCAGAAATACGTTGTGAAACAAGAGTATGCCACTAATGAATTTAACATTTAACCATGACAAACAAACAAAAATGCACATGCACTGAAACCAAAAGCCTAATTTTTGCTTCTTATATATTTGAAGAACATAATATGCAATAAATTATTATTCTCATATTTACAGTATTTTTTAGCTCATCTTATACTGTTCAGTGGAACATATCCTCCAAACAGGCCTTAAAAGCACACACAGAACGCATTTCACAAAATTTCTACAATATGCATTGCTGATCATTGAAAGAAGTAAACCAAACCAAACTTAGCTTCATTGTGCCTGCACCTTTGTATTCCTCCAAAGTGAATCACTTCCTTGCTTCACATCCACAGATGTCAAGAATTTCTTTATGCCAGCAATGACCAAAGGAAACCGTAAAGTAATAACAGTTACCAAATGGGTGATTCTGTACTACAGCACCGATTTTTCAGTAAAGCATTTCAAAGCCATTGCAGTTATCACAATTTAATTTTTTGAATTAACCGGGTCCCACTTAACAGACAAAACTATCTTCAACAGCAAAACCAGAGAACAGAGTCAAAACAGCTTCTTCAGTTCAAGATTAAATAAAGTAGCCCCATATTATTATTTTTTTCTGTTATGGAGAATGTAAAAGTAATAATGAATGTCATGCCCTGCATGTGATGATGTCACATTCATCCTAAAAAAAAAAAAAAAAAAAAAAAAAAAAAAAAAAAAAAATGAAATTCGGAAATTTAAGGGCCCACTCAGGATTTTATGGCACCCAATATTTTGCCCTCAAAACCAGCATATACTGAGGAATTTGGTATGGTTGAGAGGTATGGAACTTATTTCTGATGAGGTCAGGAAAGGTAACCGTCTGAAGTGTCACAGATGAGTTGATGGTGGTGGGAAGTGAGGTATTCTGACAGACTAAAGAGGAGTCATGTGACCTATAATGGGAACACTGTTTCATGATGGGATGAAGAGCTTGTAAACATACTGTGTAGATTGAAAAGCATTAGATATGTAAATTACAATGCAATGCGTATAATGGAGATAGTGACATGAAAGTGGCTGGTTAACAAGTAAGCTGAGGAGGAGGGTTGAAGGAGATGCTGCTTTGAACAGGAGGAGATGTGGAATGTTGTTTGAGTGAGAAGAGAAATGGCTGTGTATAAAGGACAAGATTTTGGAGGTGGGAGGGATGGGGAAGGGAAGGGGATGAATCACTGTTGAGCATACGGAGGAAGTGCAGAGTGGGACATCCCTTGAACAGCAGTCAACTGTTACACAAAAAGGCAGAAAGGAAATAACTATGAAAAAGAAGAATACTGGTGTCCTCATCAAACTAGAAATAATAGAGGGGGAGGGGACCAGCACTATAACCAAAAGTTACGTCAGGTAAAAAATACCAAATAAAATTATGTAAAAGCATAGGTTTGTCCTCTATGCAATTATTTAAGGAACACCAGAGACATTACTGATTAAAGCTGCAGTTAGTTTCTTTTTGTTTTCACATTTTTTAAAGGTTTCCTAAACCTTGCTTATGTACTGAACATGAGTATTGCTTTGGAATGGCTTCACGGTTCCTTTCTAATGTCAAGCAGCTGGGTGGTGTGATAGTTAAAAATGGCCAACCTAGAAGAAAATTAAACACATGGACACAGTTTATGTAATGCCTTAAATTCCCTTTACTAAACAAGTTTTAAGTATTAAGATCACTGCAGGAGCTGCAAGAACAACTGCAGTATATCACCATAAACATTAAAGCTATTATTAGTCTACAGATTCAGTACCTCACAGCTGCGCTGCTTTTCCTAAAATGCAGTAGGTTCATAGGTTCATATGTGTGTACTAGGCTAATGGCCCTGGAGTCTTTACAAGCCTAGCCCATGGGATTACCCTGGCATCATGTCACCTGATCTTAGTTCCCAGTGCCTCTGTTGAGTAGAGACACTGGAGTGATCCCGGGTTGAATTTTCTATTTCCCATCCACTCATCAAGATTTCTCTTGAAGAGGGCCAGTGAGGTGCTCTGCTTGCCATATACGGCATGGGCAGTCTCTGGGTTATGAACCTGTCCCTCCAGCATGTTCTGTTAATTGTGGTAATGAGGTTGAGGTCTCTGGAGTGTGTGGTTTGAAGGGATTGGGATTTCTTTAGATGTAGCATTTTTAACAGGACTGGGTCAGACATGGCTTTGTAATTCAAGCAGAGATCTCCTCTAAATAGGCAATATGAGACAGAGAATAGTTTGAGTTTTCTGACTCTGTCCATATAGGACAAGTGTTTAAGGACTAGAATCCTCTTGGTGAGGTACTTTTGCAGCCTCTCCATTTGTTGCAGATGTCTAGTAAGGTACATGCCAAATGAGGTATTGCACTCGATGATTGGCCTAATGAGGGAAGAGTAGAGGGAGACAATGACCTCTTTCTTCCTGCATGCAAAACCCTTAGTAATGAAATGTGCCACATAGAAGGGCTTTTTAACCACAGTGGCAATGTGGTGGTCAAAAAAGAGGTTGCTGTTAACCGGTGTTCCTAGATCTCTTATAATGCCTTCTGTGTTCAGTGGACTACCATCAATGTGGTAATTCATGGGAACCAGGTTTTTCCCAAAGGGAATGACGACTCATTTTTTGGGAATGAGCTTAAGGCCATGGTTCTGACATCAGTCGTTGGTCTCAGTGAGGCCTTTCTATAAGATGTCAACATCACCTGAGGAGTTAATAATAGCTCCCAATTTGCAATCCTCTGTAAAATTTGTCAGCCAGAGTCCCTTTGTGTTGGCATGGATTTCAAAGATGTAGATACCAAACAGGAAAGGACCCAGGACAGAACCATGTGTGACTCCACTCATGACTGTTCGGCAGTCTGACTTGGAGTCAACCACTTTCACACTGTGGATTCTATCTGTGAGCCAGTTTGCAACCCACATAGTGATAAAGGGGTTGATGTCTAGCTTAGTGAGTTTTTCTGTGATTCCTGAGTGGAGAATGGTATCAAAGGCCTTGGCCAGATCAAGGTAGGCTGTATGAACCACCTTGCCTTCATCCACAGCTCTGGTGACTGACTCAGAGAAGTCGACCAAGTTGACCAGGCATGATCTATCCTTCACAAAACCAAACTGTGTGGGATCCAGAGTTTGGAGATTCCGTATATTGTTGTTTATTAGGTCCATGATGATGCATTCCATAGCTTTGCATATCAGCCTTGTCAGGCTAATGGGGTAATAGTTCCCAGGGTATGTAGTCACTCCTCTTTTGTGGAAAGGGATGACTGTAGCAGTGCTCCATTCGGTAGGTACAAAGCTTGAGGTGAGGCTGTGATTGAACAAGGCACACAGGTGAAGTGCCAGTTCACTCTGAACTTCATGTAGAACACAGCCGGGGATTTTGTCAGGTCCCATAGAAGCTGTATTCGTAGCCTTGGACAGTGCTGTTTTAACTTGTGCAGCAGTAATACTGGGTTCCTGGCAATCTACTGGTATTGTAATTGGCTCTTGGGGGTGAGAGTGGTGAAGCTGGCAGAGAATTTGTTGGCCAGTATACTGGTAATATCTTTTGGCTCGTTATAGGAGGTTCCATTGTGAGGTAGC
This sequence comes from Protopterus annectens, assembly GCF_019279795.1. Taxonomy (NCBI): domain Eukaryota; kingdom Metazoa; phylum Chordata; order Ceratodontiformes; family Protopteridae; genus Protopterus; species Protopterus annectens. The sequence continues at coordinate 249,231,120 of NC_056730.1, read as the reverse complement.
TCAGAGCAAATCTAAGTATTGCCGTGGAGATTCTTTACATAAGTATAGAAGGCCTTGTGTTTGTCTTTACTATCTGCTGCAATTCTGTTTTCATAGTTAGCTTTAGAGGATTTGATGAGGGATCTCAACTTTTTGTTGAGGCTAATAAGGGAGTTTTTCTAGTCTTGGGACTTCGCCTTATTCCACATCAGTTTTCTCCTTCTGTTGTAGAGTTTGTTTATGGCAGGAGACCACTAGATTGGCTTCCTTTTTTTGGAGGATAGTGTCTTGGTTCTATTGGGTATGGTGAGATGCATGCATTTGTGTATGTATTCATACAGTGCATAGGTGTATGATTCAGCAGTCATGCAACTATTCTCCATTTGCATGGGTGCCATGAAGTTAGCCACCTCTGTTTTTAGGAGCCCAAAGTTAGCTTTGAAGAAGTTTTTCATGGTGGTTACCTTTGTGGGTGGGTGGATGGGTAGGAGGGATGGGGATTTCCAAGGTGATTAGTTTGTGGTTGTATCTAACCAGGGAGGAGTTGACTTTTGGTGAAGAGCAATGTTTGCCCATGTTAGTAATGACCAGGTCAAGCATGTTGCTACCTCTAGTGAGGGTAAGAACGAGCTGGTCCAGGGCATTGGAATTAATGAATTCCAGGAAACGTTGGGCAAGTGTATTGGTACAGTAGTAGTTTTCCCAGTTAATGGAGGGGTAGTTGAAGTCAGGCCTATATGAGAGTGTTAGGTTGGACCCTAATATTCTCCAGGATGCTTAGGAACGTGCAGTGTGAGTCTTGGGACATGGTTGGGGACCTATAGCAGGCTACAACCTGAATCATTGTCTTACCCAATATTAGCTGCGTCTGAAGTATCTCAGACATGCTATGTTGGGCTACCAATCTGGAGGTGTGCGTATCCTTTAGGAATATGGAAACACCACTGCCCTTGGAACTTCGGTCCAAGTTCTGGGGCCGAAAGGTGTGGAATGAGTTATAGCCTGGTAGCACATGGGTGCTTTCTGCTACCTTGAACCAGGTCTCTGTTACAGCACAAATGTCAATGTTCATTTTAAGGAGTGTTTCAAGCGAGTGCATTTTGAGATTTAGAATTCTAACACTGAGCAGCATGACCCTCAGATTGCATTTGTTTGTAGCTGTTACAGTGATAATTTGGTCTTTGGAACACCACCTAAAAAAGGCACTATGGGATGGCAAGAGCCTTGGCTATTATCCGGAAGCCCAGGGGTGACAGATGCAGGCCATCTCTGGCGAAGCATCGAGGTCTGTCAATCATGTCATCCCAGGCAGACAGATACTAGATCCCCTTAGAATGACACCTGAAATTTAGCCAGTTGTTGAAATCAATCATTTTTTGCTTGTACTGTGGTATCATTCTGGGTGATGATAAGATGCTGCTCAGAGCTATGGTCATACCCGCCTCGGCTACATAATCTGAGAGCTTCTCCATGTCTTTTTTCATGTTGTCCAGGGAGGTAAGTCTCAGGTCATTCACAGCCACATGTACAACGTCATATTTGTACCTGTTGTTGAGAGACCTGAGTGCGTGGGTTATGTGGTGGATCCTGCCACCCGACAGGCAGCTGACTGTTACTTTCTCCTTAGTCAACCTAGTGAGTGGACATCAGTGTGCCTCACTATCAAGTCAGCTATGACTAGTGTGTTGGGCATGCTGTTTTGCCTTAAATGGTTTGGTTGAGTGGCAAACTGTATAGGAGAGTTATGTGTCTCGTGATTAATGTTGTGTTGTGATGGTTGAGTGAGTTTCTGCCTAGGAGGTCTCTGTTGTTTGTGCAGATTTTTTTTTTTTGAGAGCCTCCACGAAGGTGAGTGTGTGGTTTGTGTTTTTATGTGAAGGCAGTGGTGATCTGTGTTCCGGAGGGTTATGTGTTCTATGTGGTGCAGTGCAAGTGTTGACCTTCTCCTCTTGACCAGCTATTCCGGTCTTGGCTGGAGAGTGCGTGGCTTCCACTTTGGATATATAAGTGCATCTCTCGCAAGTCTGAGTATTGGGAAGTAAGGGGAGAGGGTTGTTAGTGTCCATGAGGCAGTAGCTTCATTGCCTCAGGATGCCCAAGTTCACCAGGTTAATAGGAGAGAGCACAGGGAACTGACCTTTAGACATGTCTGGAGGGGTGGGCATTAATAATAAGTACTGGAGCTGTTTCCTTGTAGAACGTTTAATGCTGGTAGCACTATTGTGTGCTACAATAATTACTACAAGAAGTCTGGTAAAGTGCTAGACTACTAAGCTAGTAAAAGTGCAGGAGAGGAGAGAACAGGCAGATCTAAGAGAAAAATTGAAGAGCAGACTTTGGCACCACTCAAAAGCTTACAAACGTCCTGGATACAGCAAATCTGTATCTGGACTAGGCTAGTTACAGGAAAGGCGGGAAAAGTGCAAATGTGGGCTTTTAAACCAGAAAGTTGAAAGATATGCAAAAGCTGTCCAAACAGCCAATAAACTACAATTTCTGGGCCAGAAACCACTCCTCTTGTGGTACATAGGCTACCTAGTGCTTACCCCTCCCACTGATAAGCTAGAAGGCTTCCCTCCAACACAGAAAGGCTTGGGGTGCTCAAAAGCTTACATACAGTACTGGATACAGCAAATCTGTATCTGGCCTAGACTGCCCAGATTCAGACTGTAATACAATTTAAGATAACTAGCCTTTCACAAGCATCTTAAACATTATTGAAAAATTCTAACCATCGTAAAGAAAAGCATAAAATAAGATACTTATTCTTAAAGTTAAAATAAAAAAAGTATAATAATTTTCACAATGCTACCAAACAGCGAGGTTCCCCAATAGGTAATAATCTGTGGTTTATACACAATATGAACAGGATTATCACTACAAAACATGAGAAGCATGTTTTACTTTAAGCACACATCACATTACAGAGACAATTTATTGGTTCCATACCTGACATTTGATCAGAAGAGCTGTTCACCAAAGGTAGTTATCAAAAAACAAAATACCACATTGACTATCACGGAATGGCCCATTTTATGTTTATACCACTAAAGATGCTGGAAATTTAAACAATGAAAGTGATCAGTGGAAAAACTTAAAAAGTGGAGCCTTCAGAAGACATTCAGCTGAGAAAACAAATTATAGTGTACAAAAAGAAACAAAAGATGCCTACCAGACATAAGTTATAAAAAAAAAAAAAAAATAGATTCCAAGAGTAAAACAAGCAGGACCACCACTGAAGGAAAAACATAAGCAACACAGACAGAAGAAAATATCATTCTGATTTACCCTTTCTATATGGGGAGTTAGATGAAGGATAGAGAAAGCCATACCTTTCTTTATGGAGGAAAAAATCTATAACCTCTACTACACATCAGTGTAGTGATGAGACTTACAGAAAGCTGGTTATCTTCAAATTTTCCGTATCATCGTTAAAAGGCTCAGTGGAAACATGCCAAACTAAGTATAGCAAGAGATAGTATAACAAGGACAGAATGGGAAACAACTGAACAGAGAAGTCCTTTTACACACTCATACCTTGAATTAAGAAATAATTTACAGTACAGAATACTCAAGGTAAGAGAACAACAAAGCATTTTTATGCCTAGGTCTTTTGGAACCTTTGTGATTATTTTAGCTCATAGTGAATTGTTGGGTCATTTGGGGATGCACAAAACAAAGGCTAGGTTGCAGATAAGTTTTACTGTGCTGGGATTATGAAGAAAGCATAAAATTTCTCTGTAATCTGCCCAGATTCTGAAAGAAAAGCAACTAACCCAGGGTTCAGGATCCCTTTGATAACTTGCTTATAAAACAATTTTCATTTCAGTGTATGCCAGTGGACCTAGTTGAATAATTGTTTAAGTAAGGTAAGGGTCAACCAGTGTATGCTGATAATCACTGACTTTGCAACAAGATTTTCAGTAGCAATATTGATTTGGTGGTATAGAGGACTAAAGCCCTGACTACAGCCCAGCTGATCTAGGTTCAATTAGCATTTTGGGTTACGGACAGTGACCGGGGAAAGTGTAGTTAGGCAGCATAGGATGGTGGTTTGTAGGATGATGTTGGTGATCAAGAAGAGGAGGAGGAGTGTGAAGGCAGCACCAAAGATCAAACGGTGGAAATTGAAAAAGGGTAATTGTGAGGTGGAGTTCAGGGATGAGTCAAGACAGGCACTGGGTGGAAGTGAAGAGTTACCAAATAGCTGGGTAACTACAGCAGAGCTAGTAAGGGAGATGGCTAGAAAGGTGCTTGGTATGACATCTGGACAGAGGAAGGATGACAAGGAGACATGTTGATGGAATGAGGAAGTACAGGAGAGTATACAGAGAAAGAGCTTGGCAAAGAAGAAGTGGGATTGTCAGAGAGATAAAGAAAGTACACAGGAGTCTAAGGAGATGAGGTGCATAGCAAAGAGAAAGGTGGTGAAGGCTAAGGACAAGGCATATGAAGAGTTGTATAAAAGGTTGGACACTAAGGAGGGAGAAAAGGACCTGTACCAATTGGCTAGACAGAGGGACCGAGCTAGTAAAGATGTGCAGCAGGTAAGGGTGATAAAGGATAATGAGGGAAACATACAAGCGAGGAGAGTGTGTTGAGCAGATGGAAAGAGTACTTTGAGGGGTTGATGAATGAAGAGAATGAGAGGGAGAGAAGGTTGGATGATGTGCGGATAGTGAATCATGACATGCAGTGAATTAGCAAGGAGGAAGTAAGGATAGCTATGAAGAGGATGAAGAATGGAAAGGCTGTTGGTCCAGATGACATACCTGTGGAAGCATGGATGTGCTTAGGTGAAATGGCAGTAAAGTTTTTAACCAGATTGTTTAATGAAATCTTGGAAAGTGTTTTGGTACCGATTTTTAAGAATAAGGGTGATGTGCAGAGCTGTAGTAACTACAGAGGGATTAACTTGATCAGTCACAGCATGAAATTATGGGAAAGAGTAGTGGAAGGTAGGTTAAGAAGGGACGTGATGATTAGTGATCAGCAGTATGGTTTCATGCTGGGAAAGAGCACTACAGATGCGATGTTTGCTCTAAAAGTGTTGATGGAGAAGTACAGAGAAGGTCAGAAGGAGCTGAATTGTGTTTTGTAGACTTAGAGAAAGCATATGACAGGGTGCCTAGAGAGGAGTTGTGGTATTGTATGAGGAAGTCAGGAGTGTCAGACAAGTATGCAATAGTGGTACAGGATATGTACAAGGGTAGTGTGACAGTGGTGAGGTCTGCGGGGGGAGTGACAGATGCGTTTAAGGTGGAGGTGGGATTACATCAAGGATCAGCTCTGAGCCCTTTCTTATTTGCAATGGTAATGGACAGGTTGACAGATGAGATCAGACAGCAGTCCCCGTGGACTATGATGTTTGCAAATTACATTGTGATCTGTACTGAGAGTAGGGAACAGGTGGAGGAGGCCCTGGAGAGATGGAGATATGTTCTAGAGAGAAGAGGAATGAAGGTCAGCAGGGCTAAGACAGAATATATGTGTGTGAATGAGAGAGACGATAGAGGAATGGTGAGGATGCAGGGAGTAGAGGTGGCGAAGGTGGATGAGTTTAAATACTTGGGATCAACAGTTCAGAGTAATGGTGAGTGTGGAAGAGAGGTGAAAAGAGAGTACAGGCAGGATGGAGTGGGTAGAGAAGAGTGTCAGGAGTGATTTGTGACAGACTAGTACCAGTAAGAGTGAAAGGGAAGGTCTACAAGAGGGTAGTGATACCAGCTATGTTATATGCGTTGGAGACAGTGGCTTTGACAAAAAGGCAGGAGTTTGAGCTGGATGTGGCAGAGTTAAAGATGTTAAGATTTGCACTGGGTGTGATAAGGGTGGACAGGATTAGGAATAAGTATATTAGAGGGTCAGCCCAGATTGAAAGATTTGGAGACAAAACCAGAGAGGCAAAAGTACGTTGGTTTGGACATGTGCTGAGGAGGGATGCTGAGTATATTGGGAAAAAGATGCTAAGGATGAAGCTACCAGGTAACAGGAAAAGAGGAAGGCCTAAGATAAGGTTTATTGATGTGGTGAGAGAGGACATGCAGTTGATTGGTGTGGCAGAACAAGATGCAGAGGACAGGCAAAAATGGAAACAGATGATCCGCTGTGGTGACCCCTAACGAAAACAGCCAAAAGAAGATGATGATGACACAGCAGCAAAGAAGAATGGGTGTCTCTTCTGTCAATCCCTGGTGCAGGTTGGGGACAGCATGCTGGGAGGCATGACTAGAAAAGGGAAATAGGGTGGGGAAATGGCTGAGCTGCCCATGGATGTCAGGTAATATGTCATACATCTCTATTGCACCCCCTCCAGGCATACCACTAAGTCCACAAGGGTGTAGTAACATGAATAAGCCAAAAAGCAAAACCCCACTGGTTGGTTGGATGACAGTGTTATCCCCTCACAAGATCCATAGTTTCCTTGCTGGCCCTGAAAAAAATTGGAATGGGGTCAGATTGGCATGGTGGCAGACCTATCAAGAACATGGAGCACTGAGGCAGCTGTCAGAATGAAGAAATGGGAGTTAAAGGGAGCAAAAACATGTTTTCAGTAGAAGTGCCCTTAAAAATAGTATATGGCAAGTCAATAGCAAAATAATTGGTACTATTGTTTTCCAGAGTGAGAATTCCCCAATAATTCCTTCTGTCCAAAGGCCCCCTTTCAATTTCCATAACAATTCATTATTTCTGTCTATTTTATATGTTTATATTGATTACATCTGTATACAAATGCAAACAAATGTGCTAGTCAATCACTTAAACACACTTTGAAATATATACTCTAAACAGCTATAGAAAGGTATGGAAAAAATGGGAAAAACTGCTTCCATGTCAAATGCCTGGTGTAAGGAAAGCACACCATGTCTCAAATGGATTTACATTATTTCAGATATTCTTGTGAAATGTGGGAAACTGAATATAGAAATTTGAAACTATTCCCTTTATGAGTGTAATAAAGTTTTACACAGACCTGCAGAATAGGCTAAGTGCTATAATGCTTATTGTTCGTAAACATGTAAATACAGCAGAGGAAGCCCAGTGGGGAGTATATAACAGAAACAGTCAGGTGAGAGAAACAGAGATTAAGACAGAGGACAAAGTGTTTACTTTTGGGTTGAAGGATTGGCAGAGCTGGATGTTTGCAAAATGGTTTATTGTGTTTGATTCTCATCCTTGGTAACTGTCTGGTTATTGGCTCGGCTTGTAATAACCTGCAGAAGGACTGCATAGCATTTAGATATGGACCTATAAAGAAGTTAACAAGTGTCATTGCTAGGAGCAAATTCCTTGTGAAGTGACAAGGCCCTCTAAAAGAGGTAGAACAAGTTGGAGAAGTAAATTATAATGTGAAATAAATTGCAAACCAAAAACCAGAATCGCTATATTAAATAGATTTTAATGCACTGGAGAAAAAATGAATTTTCTGTACGAGTATGTTTGGAGAAGGGGTTGAAGAGCTCATGGCATATTCTGAAGTCAAAATAGGTAAGACTGAAACATTGTCAGTAGCCCAAAAACATTTTTTTACAGCAGTAGAGCTATGTTAGCAGATTTGATAGACAAAACTACTTCAATCCTGCAGAGCACTGTGACTATCCATGGAGAAAAGATAAATCTGAAAACATATTGGATAGCAGGTTCCCAATGGCAAGAAGTAAAGGAAGAGATACAGGAAATGCTTAAGCTTGGAATCATAGGGGAATCTCAAAATGACTAGAATAATTCCCGAGTACTGGATTGTAAACTGAGAGGACTATAAGATTTTGCAATGCCCTTAGAAAACTGAATAGGATGTCCAAATTCTGTTCCTAGCACATGCCTAGAGTAGATGTTGTTGCGTCTTTTGGCTTTTCCCGGTTAAGGGTCGCCACAGCAGAACGCCGGTCCACTAATGATTGGCAGTAGATTTTTTACGTGCCGAGTTGCCAGCCCTGTCACACAACCTTCAACGAAGGTACGCCCATTCACGCATGTCTCCACACAGAAGAGCTGAGAATCGAATAGGACAATGTCTTACTGTGAGGCGACAACGCTACCATGCCTAGAGTAGATGATCAGGTTAAAATCTTGAGCAAAGTTAGGTTTCTTCTTACTTTGAAAATTACAAAAAGGTTAATGGCATATCCTATTAACTTTAGAGGCCAAGGATAAAACAACATTATCTGGGCCTGATGGTCTTTTTTTCTATGTCATTTGACCTTTTTGGGAGTCCAGTGATGTTTTAGAGGTTTATGGACTACATTCTTTATACTCTAGACCAGCTATGCAAAAGCTTGCTTTGTAAATATATTTATATCCTATGTGGACTAGAAAAGCAATCTCCCTGAGATCCAAGATATCCTAAAATGCTTACACCAGGCTAGATTACAAGCTAACCAAACTAGTTGTAAGTTGGGCAATTTAAAAGTGATATTTAGTCTATGTGATAGGAAGATGGATAGTAAAACCATAGGAAGAGAAGATATTCACATATGTAATTGACACAAACTCAAGTCAATGCATTTTTAGGGGTTGCTAACTACTACCAAACCACAAGATTATTCCAGGCGTTCTCAATAATGTCCTCGACTGATCTGTTCAATGATGGTAGCTCAACAGATGTTAACGGGGCAGAACTGGCACACTAGCATTCCAGAAGTTAAAGAAAATGTTATACTCTGAGACCATCTAGTTGGCCATGGATTTCTGCAAGCAGTTTATGGTATTCACAGATGCCCTTGCGGTAAGCATAAACACAGTATTGAAATAACTGAATGAGAAAGATGACAACACAATTTTTTAATAATTTGAAATTGAAGTACAGCTAAGATGAGATATGCAGTAAATGCATGATAGTATCTAGCCATAAAGGGAGCACTAAAACTCTGAAGTGCTACTTATTAGGCATTGAGTGGCTATGTACACACAAAGATGGTAACGCTAAACTCTCTAGGTAGACTCTATTCTTAATGCCGTTACATTTTAAGATCTTGCACTGCCTGGACCACTAACACATGATTATGGGCAGGTTGTCCAGGACCTACAACCTCTAGACTGCAGCTAAAACCATAGATTTGAGCTGAGGAGTGGGATTTATGTAGCATTGTGGCTGGGCTAGGACTGGATGCTGAATATTCTAGCAGTAGCATATACTAAAGCAGAAAACACATTTTCCAGACAGAATGTTAGTGATGACAGACACAGGCTAATGAGTATGATCCAATGAGAATATGAATAATAACAATACCAGCAGAGGGAGACAAATACGTGACTCGGGAGGAAATATAGGAGAAAGGCCTGAGCACATAATGAGTGGTTGGAGAATGGCAGTTTTGAGGTGTACGCTGAGACTGGAGAATGGATCTACATTTGTCTGGTATAACTTGAAACTAAAATTAAAGCCAGGTTGATTGAAAGCCATTAGTAAAAGGCATGGACATTACAATAAGTGCAGCCATTATACTGAAAAAGGTGTCTCTGAACTGTTTCCTTATCAGGAAGTTGAATTGTTTTAATATTATGAACACTGTTCATTATACTGCTTATTACACTGGAGAAATGGTGAACTTACCTTACCTGAATGTTTTTTTTTTCACAATACTAAAGGACAGGACTTCTTTTCTTTGCATTGAAATTAAGGAAAAATATGCAGTGACAGCATTTATGTTTGTTTTTATGACTCCAACATGCTTATAACAAGGAACTTTTTCTTAATTTTTGGACAAACCTGGACATAAATTATAAAAGGAGGAATTTATTACTGCATTTATTTATAGAACAACACATAGACTGCTATCTCTCCATCAGGCTCTCTAGCTATCTCTATATCTGTCTAATCCCTTTATTTGCCAGTAAACAGAAACCCACTAAGCAATCCACTTTTTACCTGAGGGCACAATCGATTTAAATGATTTTCTCAGAGTTACGTAGGATACAGATGGAGAAAACACTGGACTATAGAAGGAAGCTTATTAGCCTTAATCATTTGCACTAAACTGCCATAGAGAGAAAGACTGAGAGAGAGACAGAGAGATAGAGAGACAGAGAAAGAGATAACTGGAGTGAACTAAGGACAAAACCATATTCTGATTTCCTATAACATTAGTAATTGTCTTCTTGAAGAATTATATTGGGTTTATTCTCCAAATAATTGACTAATACACTGGAATTTTCAGCTTATATTTCCTTATCCAAACTGCAATGCATAAAAGATCTGTATACACAACAGAGCAGAATATAAAAGTGTGCTATTTCGGAAAAAAAAAAGACATTATTTAAGACTGATCAAGTCTTTTGATTTTCAGATTTCAAATTATTTTGCTGCACGGTGTTTGGAACACACCTGCTATGCTGATTCATGCAAGAACTTGTATAGAGGCTGATTTGTAATGCAGGTTGAAAAACAGAAAATGTGTTACTGAATGGGGAATATGTAAAAGGCAGAAACTATTTTCACTTTTTTTTCATAAGTGAATTGCATACAGCTGGTAGCATAATTTCGATCTTGTTTTCACTTTGGAAATAGCTTTACATGTGTTATGTATATGTTAAATGGAGAATAGCACTAGTGTAATGGTTATTTTCCTTTCTTTCACTGCATTTTATGACATATTGTATATTATCTAATGCAATTTGTTATTGTGACAGATTTTCTTATGTAACATAGCTCATATGTAAGTATTTTACATTTATTAGCGACAAGTATTTATTGCATACATTTGTTAGTTATAATACATGAGTAGTGCATATTATATTATGCAATGTGACAGATTACAGACATGTATTAATGTCCTGTCTGTATTGTCTTAACTTTCAGAGCTGAGACACTTCCATTTCAGTGGTAAAATATTGCAACATTGTTAAGGATTACAGTATGCATTGCACACCAGCCAAACTGTAGAGAAAATAGATATTAAAAATATTTGAAAACCACAGTAAAAAGTAAGCATCATTCCTTCAAATCATAACTAAATTGAATATCTTAAATCAACCATTTTGGTAATAAAAAATAACAAAGAGAAGCAGAGATGTCAAAGGCTTCTCCTACATAATAAACCTCTAATTTCCTTAATTGCTCCCCATGACTCACTTTTGCTCTCCTTATTAAAATTACTTATACAGACCTAATTAAGTACAATTTCCTGGTAAAATGTGTTATTCTAAGTACTATTCTGTTTGGTTTGCATGTTCCAAAGGATGGAGGTGATGCTCACTTTGCTTGTCATTGGTTTGCAGTGATGATTACTATGTTATTATTCCATTTCTAGATAATGTGGCTATTAGCAGCTTTGTTACAGACAGTGGATCATGTAAAACACTTATGTAATTTAAGTGGTCATAATTTTTTTCTGTCTATGAAGAGCAGAATCACTTCCATCTATCACATTCTGCTCCTTCACCACAAAGACCCAGTATATGGTTTCCACTTTTTTTTCTCAAAGCCATACCTCTCAATATCTTAGAGGAAGAAATCTGGAAAAAGCCATAAATAAAAGTAGGACAAAAACCCCAAAATAGGGACAATTTTACAAACTTAGAAATTTGATAGAGTAACAGGTTTTGCATTAGCATGAATTTTCTGAAGGATATGAAGTCTGAAACTCAAATGTCTGTCATTGTTTAATAACATCAGTCTTTAATTATTTGCCACTAATTTCCCAGAAAAAAACGCAATTTTATGAATAAACGGAGCAAAAATATGAGGCAAAAATCTGGGCATTCTGTAAAAATCTGTACAGTTGAGAGGCAAGCTACTTTTCAAATCAAGAAATTCTTACACATCTTGACATATTTCTAGTTGCTTTCATAAATTCTGAGAAATGACATTCTGAGCAAATGCAAAATTATAAGCTGATAGACTGTATGCCAAATGTTGAATTACAATCATTGCAAAGATGTTAACTGTTAATCCAATACTGTAGCCTCTGTAACAAGAACTGATTATAAATAGCTGGCAGAAAAGATTTGTTAAAATATAAATGCCCTAATCGGACTTATTTGTCAACAGCTGTCCTCCCACAGTTATACAAGCTATTTATTCATTTATTTGCTAGTTTTTATTTATTTATTTACTATTTGCTAACAGGCTAGGTGGATTGGTCCAAAGGCCTTTTTCACCATGACCCAGGCAGAGGCAATAAACAGTGTAAGTTAACACAAATTATGCATTTCAAATATGATAGATTCTTTGGTTTATAGAGTTGAAAAACTTTACATGGTTTGTGTACAGTTGTTATATAATTTTATACAGTAGAATGTTAGTTATACTTTTTTTATACCTTTCTCATAATGTAGTAAGTTTACATTAGGTTTTATAAATTTACTTGGGTATGAGAAATGTCTCCTTAAAGTTTTAAAACTGAATTTATACATAAAAACTAATATGGAAGTGAGTTAAAAATAGAGATTACAGAGATAGGCCTAGAGACTAAGAAGAACTAAATGCAAAATCAAAACTGTTGAGAAACTGTAAGCAGGTTTCAAATTTTAAGCCTCTTTAAAGAGTTTAACCATTATCACTTAAAACATTTACAAGCAACTTCCTTAAAGAGGTGCTCAGAAAGAGATTTCTTAAATTATTAAGCATATCATGATGTCTTGTTTCAGCTGGTTGTTTGTTTCAGAGTGCAGGATCTGTTCCTGAGAAGGGTCTCTCACCAGTGATTTTTTTTTTTTTCAAATGTCTTTTTATTATTTTCCGTAGTATCAAAACAAAGTATCAGGTCAAAACTGTTGATGTTACAGCTTTACACAATGTGAACAGATTATTTATCTAGACATTTAGACATTTTAATAAAAAGTATATCAATTTAGAATCGAGTCAACAGCAGAAAACTACCTTAATGTTGACATTATGTTTGTGACTCAACCAGAAGGTAAGAGTATAAAGTAACACGTTTTTTCTATGTGATGATAATAGTAGTAAGAAATGGTCTTGAAGCTTAACACCAACACAAAAAAAACCACACAAAAAAACTTAGCTACCTATACTGTATATCCATGTATACAAAACATTGTCACCTTAGTTTATGTTGTTACTACTCTTGAACAGAGAATATATTTAACGTCCTTAATCTTTAAAATACTTTACCATTCATGATAAAATATCAATCAGGGTTTTACAATAATTTTGATAGTATGTTAGTTTTTTGCCTTTTAGTATAAAATTTCTTGGGTAATATATGTTTTTTTGGCCATATTTTTATACTCTGTCCAAGTAAGCTTCCATCTGTCCAACCAGTTTTTAGCTATGTAAAATTTTAATAGGGCACATAGTGTTATTGTGATGTGTTTGTTGAGATGGCTGTTAGCGCTCATCAAAATGTGTAATAATGCTGTTTCCCTTGACAGAGTAGATTTCAAGTAACCTGTTTTTTTCTAGTAGAAATCTTAAAGAGCACCACAATTTATATAAATTTTTGGAGCTCAAAAAATATGACGGATGTCTGCTACACCAGTGATTGTTTTAAAATCGAGATATTTCAGTGATATTAAGTTATCATGTGAATTCCTTAGTGAGTAGGACTTGGGGCAGTAGCCATCGTTTAGAATTTTTATATATTTTGGTGCATAGAAGATAAGTGGACTTATCAGTAATGGGTAGCCAAATTATGCCATTTAGAAGGCTACAGTGGTATACCTGGATGTCAGCAAATTTATTCTTAGTGACTTTAATTTTTTGAATGTTATAAGCAAAGTGCAAATACAGTACAGAAAGTTAGTCTAGTTTTGGTAGAAAGAAATTATTGGCCAGTGTTTTGCAGGCGGAAGGAGCTAGTAAATCTGATATCCTATAGCAGAGTGTCAGTTGTTCAAGGACTTTATTAATGATATTATCAGTGTGGGTCATAAACCTTAATGTTAAGTCAAGGGTTAGGCCCAAGTATTTGTACTCAGTTATAAAATAAATAATATGGTTGTTATTATCTCAGAAAGTAAGGACAGCAAGTTGAGAGAGTTTATGAGGGGAGAAAAATGGATCATACTCTTTTTCATGGTTAATTTAGACTTTATTTTGTTCTGAGCACTGACAATGATTAGAGAAAGGTAGTTGGAGTTAAGTTTGCATGACTATGGGATATCTGTTTGCCTGGAGTAATAACCAAAAGAATACAAGGCTGCATGTTCAGCCAAATACTACCACTCTGAGAACTGTAGTAAAAAAACACTCATCCAGCACTGCTAAAAGAAAAAAAAACTTTAATTTAATGATCCACACCATTTCTGTCCTGAATACTTGAAGGACTAAATCAGAAAAATGAATGAAGTCCTGTAAGTATTTAGGATGAAAATGCTGTGGGTTGTTAAATTAAGTTTTCTCTTTTAGTAGTCTATGCTGCCAGCCTCGATTGCATATAGTATTGTTGCCTTAAATACATTCATGTGGTAGTTACAACCTTTCAGATGCTTGACTCAAAGCTATTTTAATCATTACAAGCATGTCATACAGACAGTGTGTGTGATTTATTTATTTATTTATTTATTTATTTTTTGCTTTCTTTTTGACTGTTGCTTGGCAGCCATCAGACTCGCTGTTAGTCAGTTGATTCATTTATTCACCCAACAATGGTGAAAGTCAACCGACTGCAGCTTTTACTAAGACAGCCATCAATTTTGCCTTTTTTTGTTTTTAATTCCTAACTCCTGTGCAAGTTAATTTTCTGCCAAAATGTTGCAACATGTGCCATGGCTCCAAGGGATATGATCAATTGACCATGCCCTTTTTGAAAAACACATGTATGTGACGCCTGATCTCCACATGAAACTGCACCGCAGACAGCGTGCTCGTGAGAATATATGCCTGTTTGTTTCCCACTGAAGAGTGGTGACTAAGCATGAGTCATCATCCGTCCCCTTCCCCTACGTCTAGATGTAATTTTAATGGATCAGTCTGTTACCCCGGTTAGTAAGCAAGTGGCAATAAATATATACAATAAAAGTCAATGAATCAAAAACTAAGTAAGAAAGCATAAATCTTGCCTGGGTACCGGTTCATCTTCCTCCACTCACCTCCTTATAATGATCACATGCACATGGGGTAGTTTCACAAAAGTTGCTTCTCTGGATCATTTTTCATCAAATATACTGGGAAGAGAAAAATCTTCAAAAGAAAACCGTACATGATTTAAAAGATTTTGACAGCTACCAAATCTAGACATCTGCTATAGTTAGCAATTAACCCCATGCTTACCATTTTTTGCAATAATAAAAAAAAAATACTTTTGAGGGCATTTTGCAGTAGAAAATACATTTTCAGTAAGACACCTCCTGTCGATCTAAATCTAGTCCACCCTCTTAACCTCTCAGAAACTTAGTAAACTGTTAGAATAACAGGTTTTACATTGAAACACATTTTCTGAAAGATATGTAGTCTGAAACCCAAATGCCTGTCATGATTTTAATGACTTCAATGGTCAAGGTTTTGCCAAAAAACCCCAACATTTTTTGATTAACAGACCCAAAATATAAGGCAAAAATCTGGATAGTTTGCAAATTCTGGGCAACTCGGGGATATGACTCCATCTGAAGATGTATGACTTGCAGAATCACAGTTAAAACTTAAATAGTAATCATTTTCACCTGTTGCTTTTATCAGCTTCTATTGCTTGGTGATTCATTTAAGGTGGTTTTACATTCAGCGGTGATTGCTCTACTAATGCTCACAAACAACACTGAATTTCTAGATTTAGAATATTAGTATTTAAGCTCAACTTTTGTATAAAGGGTCTAAAGACAAGTCTGTAGAGCATTTAGTGTCCTTTTACACTGTAAGTCATGTCTGTATTGTCCAATTATTTTGTGACTATTGTAAATATCAAAGAAGTGTGAGATCTGACTTGTATACCTTACATTACATGCAGTCGTAACATAGAAGATCATCAACTGCAGAATTTAATCATGCAGCCTGCATAGTCTGTACTTATTTCAACCATCTGCTGTAATATCTTCAAGCAAGAAGGTTAATCAGATGATTGCAGCATCTATATTTCTTCTATAAGATGAAGCTGATGCTAGAGGAGCACAAAGCAATTCACTGGTATGTAGCACAACAGAGCATTGACAAAAAATATCAGCATTAACCATTTTTAAGAGCATTTCTTACAAAGTAGAGCCTTGCTCTACATCTTTTGATAAAGAAATGTCTGTGCAGACTGGTGTCGAGAATAATACTAGGCCTTACAATTAATGAATCAGAATCAAACTATATTTCCTCAAGTCACTGCTACTTGCAAAAGTAACATTCATACTTTATACATGGTAAGCAAACTGATGAAGAATTTCCAGGCTAATGATAAAGTGCATGCATACATGCCAAAGCAGAACAATGCTATCTCATATTTTTCCTAGATTTGTGCTTTAAAGATAGAGATTGGTATATTTGGGATCCTTGACTTGAAAAGGTGTTATTATGTTGGGAAATGTTAACTCTGAAACCAGCAGCCATTGAATGAGAACGGTGATGACTCTGTTTCACAGACAGTCCTGACTGAGCATTGAGCAGGTTATAGCATTAGAGGATTCCTTTCTATCTGATCTCCCTTTTCAGCTATTACTATTGCATGATTTCCCATTGCTGATATTTGCCTTTCTTGTTAAACCAAAATCAGTGAGTGTTCCTAGAAAGGTAGGAGGCAAGCTATTTACGAACTGTACCATAAATCATACAGAAGGTTTACAGGCTCACCAAGAGCATGCAGTGGTCAGTCATGTCCAAAGCAGCAGAGATATCAATGAAAATAGTAAAGAATAAAAGCTTTGTTAACTAACCAAGATCAGATCATTAACCACTACACTGAAACATTCTTTGTCTTATGAACACTGCAATTAGACTGGTATAGGTCCAACACTCAGTGCAACTCAAAAATATGATTAGATGTGAATACTTACCATTCTATGTATAACCTCCCCATTAAAGGGAATGTTAAAGATAGGGTGCCAACTGTTTTGAATGCAAGGTAATATGAGTCTCAACAACAAACTGTGCTCACTAGAAGCTCTCCTCACCCTGTAGAATGCTGACATATGTGCAGTTACTGAAACATGGTTCAAAGCCATGGACGTCTCTCCAACAGTACATGGCTATAATCCCATTCATACATTCTGACTACCCACTGAACATGAAAGCATAAATGCACAGATGTATCTATCTTGATAAAAAATAACTACACCTCAAAGCTGGTCAGACAACATGACATGCAGGAGCTACTACATGTCAATAATACCATGGGAAAACTCCAAAGCCAGGGATGAATTTCCTGCTCCTCATCTAATTGTCTAAATTACACTTGAATTGGGTTAGGGAGAAACTCTGTCTCACATGAATGGGGAGCCTGTTCCAGAGATGGGGTAGTCTCTGGAATACATAGTCATCTCTCTAGCAGGTCCTATTTATATCACAGGCAGGGTTCAAGTCTTTAGAATGTGTAATTCTGGTGCTGCTTGTTTACAGATATGTAGGAGGTCCATCAGGTCAGGGTCTCCTACAGGCTTATGAGTTGAGATTTATGCCTGTAGGAAACAGAATACAGGGACAGGACCTTGGGACAATCTGATTAGGACATGTTGCTTACTCCCTGTATTCTTTTAATGAGGAACCTCTGTATACAGTTATTGGATATGTTTGGTTAACTTCATAGGTTCATATTCCCTGAAAGGCCATTTTAAGGCTAGCCAATATGTCAAACTCAGATTTGAACCCTGTACCTTGCATCTATAAGATGGAAATCTTTACCATTAAGCCAAACCCACCTACATACCAAATAGGGTAGCATACTCAATGATAGGTCTGATGAACACTGAATACAGTGAAACAATGACTTCCTTGGAACTAGATGCCAAATTTTTGTTTATAAGTTGTACAACATTGAATTATTCCCTCATTACTGCAGACACATGATGGTCAAAGCCTAGATTACTAGCTATGTGTGTGACTTCCCTGACAACTGGGTCAACTCTTAGGGGTGTGCTGTCAATATGATAGTTACCACAAGTGGATGACTTCCTGAAGGATACTTTTGCAGATTTGTTAGCATTTAGTTTTAGTCCATGCCTCTGATACCAGTTATTTGTGTGTCAGCCCTTCCTGGAGAATGTTTGTGCCAGTGGTGGATTCTATGACTGCTTCTAATTTGTAATTGTCTGCAAATTTAGTCACACAGAGGTTATTGACATTGGCCTTGACTTCAAAAAAGTAAATGCCAAAAAGGAGCAGTCCAATGACTGATTTCTGTGGGACTCCACTTGCGACTGGCCTATTTGTAGAGGTGTATTCCCAAATTCTAACTTTCTGTGTTCTGTCTGTGAGCTAACTGGCTATCCAGTGGATGACATACAGGTTTATATCGAACCTCTTGAGATTTTCAACAATGTCCAAGTAGGGTGCTGTGCCGAATGACTTGGCCAGGTCAAGGTAGGTAAGGTGAACCATTTTGCCTTTATCCATTGCTTTGGTGACCTTCTCAATGAAGTCTACCAAGTTAAGTAGGCATGTCCTAACCTTGCTGAAACCAAATTGGGTTGGGTCCAGTGTCTGGAGTTTTTCTAAGTCATTATCGATCATTTCCATGATAATTCTTTCCATGGCTTTACATATGAGACTAGTGAGATTTAGGGGTCTGTAGTCTCCAGCGTATATAGATGGCTCACTATTATGCAGAGTGTTGACTGTTGCTGTTCTCCATTCATGAGGCATGAAGCCTGTTTGGAGGCTACAGTTAAATAGAAATTCCAGAGGGCCTGATAGGTTATGTTGCAGGGTATTTAGAAGGTATTCTGGGATAGTGTCTGGGCCCATTGATGCAGTGTTCTTGGCCTTAGAGAGAGCATTAAGGACCTGTTCCCTAGTGATAGCAGGGGGATTATATTTGATGGAATTTCCTGAGAGAAGGTTGGAGGATAGAGAGGGGTAAATATGGAGCTGAATTTATTGGTCAGTAGGTTTTCTGTATCTTATGGGTCAGTATAGGTGGCTCCTTTGACAGTGAGCTCTGCATATAATTATGTATTGCCTTTGAGGTTGCTGACATAGCTAAAGAATGCTTTGTGGTTGTTCTTGGCCTGGAAGGCCAAATTTACCTCACATTTGGCACTTGTAGACTTTATGTGAACTCTCAATTGTTTATTTATTTTGATGACAGTGCTTTTATCCTGATGAGTGCTGTACCTCCTAATTTTTGCCATGAATTTCTTCCTTCTGTTACGCAGCATACTGATGTTGTGATTCTACCAAGGTGGCTTGTTTTTTCATTTACTTCTGTACTTCTTCCTGGTTGGTATAATTTTCTCTATAGGAAGTTTGAGAACAGTTCCGTGTAGGGAGTAGTGTTCTTAGAGTTTATGGGGTGCTTGAAATTTTTGCCAGATTATCACTTCGTTGTAGAATGTTAGCCTTAGAGTCATTACTGAATATTCCTGCGTTAACTGGGGTCTCAGGTTTTATTTTTTTTAGTTCAAAGTACATCATTTTGTGGTCTGACCTTACCAGAGAAGACATTAAACTGGGGGTGTGCAGCATTCTCCCATATTAGTGAGGACCAGATCCAATATGTTTGCACTCTTGGTTGGTGTATTGCCAACCTGGACCAGGGAGTTTGTGTTTACAAAATCAAGGTATCTCTGTGCCTGTATGTTTGGTGTCATATAGGACTTCCAGTTAATAATGGGGTAATTGAAGTCATCATTGAATGTGGTATTGGGTTGGATTGTGAGTGTTTCCAATAGGTTTAAATATAGAAGGAAACCTATAGCTTGCAAGGAAGTGGAATGCGATTTTGCCTATGGTGATTTAATGTGGAGAAGCTCGAGTGCATTGTCCTGTTTGACTAGCCTTGACGAATATTTATGTAAATCATGGCACAACCACCTTTAGTCCCTGTCTGTGTGTACACTCTGCTATTATACACCATGTATCAGTGACCATACATACATCAGCATTCTCTAAGGTGAGGAAAGCTTGTAGGAATTGCAGTTTTTTGTTTAGACTCCTAGCATTGAGCAATAACACCTTTAGATTTTCTTGGTTTTGATTTGCTATGTTGGAAGTACATTCAGTTTGGCATTGCCTAAAAAAGACACTGTGGTTGATGATAACGTCTTAGCTGATATTTGAAAGCCTAGAGGGGGCGAGGTGCAGACTATCCATGGCAAAGCTACATGGTCTGTTGACCCTCTCCTTCCATGCTGATAAATATTGTACCCCCTTAGAATGACATCAGAAACTAAGCCTATTATTAAAGTCAGGCATCTTGTGTTCATATTGTGGCATATTCCTTGGAGAAAGTAAAATGCTGCTCAGTGCTAGGCTCATACCAGCCTGGGACACATATTCCAATATTCCCATGATGTTTCTCTTCATATAGTCTAGGGAAATACATCTGAGGTCATTTACAGCTACATGGACTATGACAGAGTCATACTGGTACTTGTGGTCCAATGACCTGAATACCTGCATCATTTGCCAGATCCTGGCCCCTGATAAGCAACTGACTATGACTTTCTCTTTAGTCAGCTTGGTGAGAAGGACATCAGAATGTCTCACAAGGGAGTCTCCAATGACCAGAATGTTGGATTGTGCAGTGGCTTGCCTTATAGGCTTAGAAGTAGATGCTCAATGAGATGTGGCTGCATGTGCTGATGTGGATGTTGTTTTAAAACACTGCATTCATGGCTGCTGAGGGTATTTATTATGTGTACTTTGTCTAGGAGTTGTTTGGCGTTTATGCAAGTTACTTTTAAGTACTTCAGCATATGTGGGTGTATGTGTCTGCTCTGAACTGTGTATGTGATTAGTGCAGCATATGTACTACGGACAACCTGATTAATATTAGGAGTTCTTTATGTGAGAGCTTTGCCCCCATTGACATTGGGTAAATACATCTCTCACATACAATTCCAATTTGTTTGAGAATTAACTGGTTGTCAGTAATCATGAGGTAATTTCTACATTGCGTAAGGATGCCCATGTCCACCACGCTGGTAGTGGATATAGCTGTAAAGTTCATATCCATGGCAACAGACCCTTTTTATTGATTAGACAGATGGAGGGAGAATGTAAAGTAATGTCAAGAGTATTTAGTTTGCAATGTTGGGGCAGTGCTTGTCACTGCAAACTAAATGTTCTGTCTGCAAGTAGGTATTCATCTACTCAGAGGCAATCTCTGCTTAACATACAAGGCCATGTCAAACCGAGAGCTGTTGGACGTGCTACACTTAAAGAAATACCAATCCCTCCAAGCCACATGCTCCATGGATCTAAACCTTGTCATCACAATGAACAAAACATGCTGGAGGGATAGATTCCTGACACAGAGACTCCCCAGACTCTGGAATAGACTGCCCATACATGTCAAGCAGAGCACCTCTTTGGCCCTCTTCAAAGGGATCCTTGACAACTGGATGAGAGATAAGGAAATTCACCCCAGGGATTACGTCAGTC
Source organism: Protopterus annectens (assembly GCF_019279795.1). Classification (NCBI taxonomy): domain Eukaryota; kingdom Metazoa; phylum Chordata; order Ceratodontiformes; family Protopteridae; genus Protopterus; species Protopterus annectens. The sequence goes on along the minus strand of NC_056730.1, from coordinate 249,209,726 downwards.
ACCCTGCTAGACAGGGGTCCAGGGAGTAAATATTGTGGGAAGAAATAGCCCGGGAATTGTTATGGCTAGGCTTGTATAGGCCCTAGGGTTGATAGCCTAGTACCAACCTATGAACCTGTTTGTGAAATTTCAAGGGGGCTTTTTACAAGAAATTCGGGAGATATTCGGAAGTTATGTTAGACATCAGCAAATCAACCAGTACTTACTGAAAAGAAAGAATTAGCTTTGTCAATAATGATGAAAGGAGGGGGCTTGCCTGAATGGCTACTGCCTGAATACTACTAGTGCTGGTGTCACCACAGCTTCACACTGCTAGGATACAGTGCTTCTTTGCTTCTTTTCTCACCAGAAGCAAAACAGTAACACCAATCCCGAGATGTGAAGCAGGCCATAGGGTCTTCTGTGATCAACAGTCTTGTCACAGATGATGCAAGGGTCTGTAGTCTTGTTGTAGCCTTTTCCAGGCAGATGCCTTGAATATCAATCAGACCAGTCAGGAAGGTCAAACATAGGCATTCGCTGTCCAATCAAAATCATTAGGATTCAATGTACTCTGCTCCTACAGTCAGAGCAATGCACTACTACACCATTTGAGTTCTCTTACCAAGAGAAAAATATAAGCACAAATTCCAAGATGGCAGCTATGAAGCAATTAGTAGGCTTTCTGGTGATCAGCAGCCTCCAGGAAATAATGTCCATATACTCCTTCTCTCACAAGAGGTAAAACAGGAGCACTAATCCCAAGATGTCTACTGAAAGACAGAATGTGGGTTGTCCAATAATTGGTGGTCTTGGAGTACATGCTGCAGATTTTAAAGGTAAGATAAAAAATGCATTAATATCTTAAGAGTTACAGTAATCATGAAGCAGTTAAATATGAACGCGGTGGTAACTTAAGCTTTAGCAATCTAAGTGGAGATCCACTAATTTTAAAATAGAAAGAGAGATTGGAAGGGGGTGTGCACTTTGTATTCTTGTTTTATGGAATACAGTGGAATGGCCAATAAATGTAAATAGCTGAAAGGGGGTGATTTTAAAAAATGAAAATTTTAAACTTACAATAGCTAATGAAACAAGTGAAGAAAGGAATTATGCAGTCAAACTAACATAAGGAGCAGGCAATTAGAAAAGCAGTTGAGTTCATTTCTGTGTGACTTACACAAGACATAGTTGTGGTCTCTTTCCCAGTTTAAATATCCAAATAAAAATCAGAATAAAAGTAAAAACTGTATAGAGAAAATAAATCAGAGAGAAGAAGGCAACAAAACAATACAAAATACAAGAAAGCAACAACAAACTAACCTTTCCCTCAGCTCAAGCTCAAAGCAAGCTGTGACAGAGTCTGAGTGAGCTTTGAGGGACAGCATAGCTACTTTGCAAGGTCCCCCAAATCCAGAAAACATAGAAACCTATGCAGAGGCATGCACAAAATACCTGTATGATCTAACAAACAACTGCATAGAAACGGCAGTACCAGACTGAAATAAACCCAGGTCAAACTGCAAAAACAAGCCACCCTGTGGACCCTGGTATTAATAGGTGGTATGACAAAAGAAAGAAAATCCTGCTGAGAAGTAAAAGGGAATGTGTACAACTGGACAAAAGTCCCTCAAACTGTTGTTGAGACTGCCACTCAAACGAGCTTGAAAAAGCAAGCCAACAGCTATTAACAAAGAGCGTGTTTTTCTGTTGCCCCCTGCTGGCCTTAAGCTATCCATTATCCACAGAAAAGTATGTGCTCATGAGGTTTGTCGAAGCCCATCAGGGTGAAAGCACTAACCAACATATCTACAATCAACTTGTGGACTATTCTTGTGTGTTGGAATTTATCATTTGGAGCTATATTTGCATCAAGGAGCCTTGGATATATTTAATTAGCCCTGGAGTGCCCCTGTGCTTTTTGATTGGGATTATTACTTTGCATAGCATAAGGAGCACTTACTCCTTGGTCGCTTGTCTTGTTTATTCTTAAAATAAAATAAATGTTTGATTGATAGTTAAATAATTGTTTTTGATTAGTCCAGTAACATTATTGATGTGAGTGTTATAGCAGAACAGCAGTTGAGATTTCTGTTTCACAACACATTGGTTAATTTCTCAGGTGGCGTGTCTTCTTTGCAGAGCCTGCATGGTCTCCATGAGTATATTTTTGCTTTTCTGCAGGTCTTTGCTTCCTTTTCTTATCTGAAATATATGCAGTAAGTGAGCTGGTGATGTACCAAATTGTACAAAGGTGTGCATGCAGTATCTGAATGAGTGTGTGTGTGTGTGTGTGTGTGTGTGTGTGTGTGTGTGTGTGTGTGTGTGTGTGTGTGTGTGTGTGAGGAGGCCAACAGTGAACTATCATCATATTCAGGATTTGCATTTGGCTTTTTCCCCCACTGGGAACTGGGATAGGTCTGAATCTCCTATGTACCTGAATTGAATAAAGCACATAACACAGACTGAGTAAGTGAGTGACTGCCTGAATGAATGAATGAATTAATGAATTAATGAATGAATGATTAATCTGTATGCTTAACTGAAGCTATGCATTAGTTAGAATGGCATACTTTTAACTCAGTAATAACAACTACATGAAATGAAGCAATTACAACTACAATGGCTGTGAATAAGGTTCAAATGACACAAGTGGCATTAGTTCTTATTGGCATACAGACTAGGTTTAATTTGCTTATTAAAACCAAACACATGGAAAATTCAACTAAAGAAAGGTAGTACATTTCATTATTTTATTTCTTGTACTGGACATTGGGCCATGTTTGCCCTATTGGCTTTATACAGGAATTAAAAAGAAAAAAACACAGTTCTTACTACTGCTTACTGCTGAATACCTGAGTTGTTTGGCTTCTGCTACATACCTACAATCAACTGCATTACTAGCTGAGTTATGTACAAACTTGCAGTGTTAAAGATTGTACTGCATTTCATTTTTCTGTCTATTTAATTGTTTCATTGAATATTGAGTCTGTGTCTCTCTGTAGTTATTTATTTTTCTATTTAATTGTTTCATAGAATACTGTGGTCTCTCTCTGTCTCTGCAGTTAGTTTCCTGCCCGCCGTCCCTGTTCTTGTTTTGGTATATATCTTGGGGGCTTTGGAATTGCCCGCCCCTCCTGTAAATTTGTGTTTGAACACTCCTTCTGGCTCTATCTCATTTGCGCACTCAACCAAGTACACTGAGATCATATTTTGACTTCAGACACTTCCTACCAGTGCCATCTGTTCAGCGCTATCCCAGATCTATTCCAGTCTAGTGTCACTAGCTCACTCTACCTAATACAGAGAGAACGTTTGTGAAGGGCAAGCCACTTGGGTCCTTAACTTTGAATTATCTTCTGTTTCTCCTTTCCCCCTTTCCAAAAAAAAAACATTTCTAAGCTTGTTTCCTGCCTTCCCTGTAACTAGTCTAGTCCAGGTACAGATTTGCTGTAACCAGGACTGTTTGTAAACGTCTGTGCCCCCAAAGTATTTATGTGTTGAAGGGAAGCCTTCTAGCTTATCAGTGTGAGTGGTAAGCACTAAGAAGCCTATCTACCACAAGAGTGGTTTCTGGCCCAGAAATTGTAGTTTATTGGCTGTTTGGGCAATTTTTCCATCTCTTTAAACTTTCTAGTTTAAAAGCTGGTGTTTGCACTTGTTTCCCACCTTTCCTGTAACTAGTCTAGTCCAGATACAGATTTGCTGTATCCAGGACTGTTTGTATGCTTCTGAGCACTCAAAGCCTTTCTGTGTTGGAGGGAAGCCTTCTAGCTTATCAGTGGGAGTGGTAAGCACTAAGTAGCCTATCGCTCACAAGAGTGGTTTCTGGCCCAGAAATTGTAGTTTATTGGTCATTTGGGCAGTTGTTCCATCTCTTTCAACTTTCTAGATTAAAAGCCTACATTTGCACTTGTTTCCCACCTTTCCTGTAACTAGTCTAGTCCAGATACAGATTTGCTGTATCCAGGACTGTTTGTAAGGTTCTGAGCCCCCCAAGCCTTTCTGTGTTGGAGGGAAGCCTTCTAGCTTATCAGTGGAGTGATAAGCACTAGGTAACCTATCTACCACAAGAGTAGTTTCTGGCCCAGAAATTGTAGTTTATTGGCTGTTTGGCAGTTTTTCCATCTCTTTCAACTTACTAGTTTAAAAATCCATGTTTGTACTTGTGTCCCATCTTTACTGTAACTAGTCTAGTCCAGATACAGATTTGCGGTATCCAGGACTGTTTGTAAGCTTCTGAGCCCCCCCCAGCCTTTCTGTGTTGGAGGTAAGCCTTCTGGCTTATCAGTTGGAGTGGTAAGTACTAGGTAGCCTATCTACCACAAAAGTGGTTTCTGGCTCAGAAATTGTAGTTTATTGGTGATTTGGGCAATTTTTCCATCTCTTTCAACCTTCTGGTTTAAAAGCCCACGTTTGCACTTGTTTCCCACCTTTCCTGTAACTAGTCTAGTCCAGATAGAGATTTGCTGTATCCAGGACTGTTTGCAAGCTTCTGAGACCCCCAAGCCTTTCTGTGTTGGAGGGAAGCATTCTAGCTTATCAGTGGGAATAATATGCACTATGTGGCCTATCAACTACAATATCCAGGTACAGTTTCTTAGTTTTATGACTTGATTTTGCTTATTTCTGCTCAGCACTTGTTCAAAACCTATTGGTAGCACTAAATAAGCTACAAATTACTACAGCACTCAACCTTTCTCTTTACCTAGAGGAAAAATGTGTTTGTACTTACTTTCCCCACTTGCTTAGAGAAAAACAGCTCTTATACTCACTTTCCTCACTTGTCTACAGGAAAGTAGTTTTTTATTCAGACATGTCCAAGGGTCAGCACCCAGTGTTCTCTCCTGTCTATCTGATAAATCTGGGCATCTTGGGGCAATGTAGCAATTGTCTCATGTACACAGACAACCTTCGTCTCCTACCACCTAACACCACAACCTGCGAGAGATGCACTTATCTAGCCAAATTGGAGGTAAAACTCTCTCCAACCAAGACTGAGCTTGACAGGCAGGAGAAGAAGGTAAACACTTGCACCACACCACACTCATCACATAGTCCCACTAAGCCTACACCACCAAAATCCACACATAGAAACATAAAAACATTCATGGAGGCTCTCAATAATAATCTGCTCAAGCAGCAAAGACCTCCAAAGCAGAAATGCAAGCAACCTCCACCCGTCAACACAACCCAAATGACAGCCCACAGACTCAGTGTGCCACTCAACCACAGCCCATAAGGCAAAACAACGTACACAACACACTAGTCATAGGTGACACTATAGTCAGGCACACCGATGTCCCACTCACCAGGCTAAACAAGGAGAAGATTACTGTCAGCTGCCTGTCAGGTGCCAAGATCCGTCACATAACCCACACACTCAGGTTACTCCACAACAAGTAGAAATATGACTCTGTCAGTTTCCATGTTGGTGTGAATGACATGAGATGTACCTCCCTGGACTACATGAAAGGAGACATGGAAGAGCTCTCCGATCTTGTAGCCCAGGCAGGTATGACCCTACCTCTGAGTAGAATCCTGCCATCGCTCAGAATGATACCACAGTACAAGGACAAAATGATTGACTTCAACAATTGGCTAAGCTTCTGGTGTCATTATAAGGGGATTCAGTATCTGCCTGGGACAACATGGTCGACAGACCACGATGCTTTGCCAGAGATGGCCTGCACGTGTCACCTCTGGGATTCTGGATACTTGCTGCCCCTATAGTGCCCTTTTTAGGCAAGGTTCAAATGACAAATTCACCACCGTAACAGGAACAGGCAAGCAAAAACTGAGGGTAATGCTACTCAATGCAAGAAGTCTAAATTTCAAAATGCACTCCTTCGAGTCATTCCTTAAAATGGAGAACATCAATATCTGTGCAGTGACTGAGACCCGGTTCAAGGTTCCAGAGAGCACCCCTGCATTACCAGGCTATAACTCATACTGCACTTTTCAGCCATCTAACCTGGACCGGAAAACCAAAGGCAGAGGTGTGTCCATATTCATTAAGGATATCCACACCTCCAGGCTATTTGCTCAGCATAATGCATCCGAGGTTATCCAAGTGCAGCTAACTGTGCAAAACTGCAATCCAAATTGTAGCTTGCTACAGATCCCACACCATGCCCCAGTATTCCCACTCTTCTTTTCTTGATATACTCAAAAATATTAGGGTTTAGCCAAGCACCCTAATAATGGGCGATTTCAACTACCCCACCATTAACTGGGAAAACTACTCATGTACCAACTCATTCACTCAACACTTTATAGAATTCATAAATTCCAGTGCTCTGGATCAACTTATCCACACCCCCACCAGAGGCAACAATATCCTAGACCTAGTCATTACCAGCATGAGTGACCAATGTTCCACACCTGAAGTTAACTCCTCGTTGGTCAGAACCAACTATAAGCTAATCACCCTAGATATCCACATCCAACCCCCCACCCCCCATTAAGGAAATCACGGTAAAAAATTTTTCCAAAGCCAACTTCATGCTTCTTTAGACAGAAGTGGCGAACTTCATGACACCCATGCAGATGGACAATACAGTTATGACTGCTGAATCCTACACAGATGTACTCTATAAGCACTTACACGAGTGCATGGATTGTGCTATCCCAAACAGAAATAAGATGCTATCCTCCAAAGAAAGGAAGCCAATCTGGTGGTTCCCTGCCATAAACAAACTCTACAACAGAAGGAAGAAACTGTTGCAAAAGAGAGTAAAATCCCATGAGTGGAGGAGTTCCCTGGTCAGCCTCAGTAAGAAGTTGAGATCTCTTATAAGATCCTCTAAAGCTAGCTACGAGAACAAAATCATCTAGGGACAACCACAATGCATTCTATAGCTATGTCAAGAATCTCAATGGCGACACCCAGATTTGCTCTGAGTTACAGCACAATGGCATGAAAATTACAGAACCAACTGATATTGCCAACATCCTGGCAGATAGATTCAGTGCTAACTTTACCCCCCCCCCCTCACCCCCTAAAGGGCCCATATCAATACAGGAAGAATTCCCTGTTATCACAACTACACAGGTAAAAACTGCAATCTCCAAAGCCAAAAACACAGCATTCATGGGACCGGACAACATCCCAGGCTGCATTTTACAAGAACTTCAGAACGAACTGGCTCCCCACCTAAACACCATGTTCAATCATAGTCTCACATCAGGTTTTGTGCCCACTGAATGGTGCACAGCAAAAGTTATCCCACTCAACAAAGGGGGGGCCACCATTGATCCTGGGAACTATCGCCCTATTAGCCTGATGAGCCTGGTCTGTAAGGCCATGGAACATATGATCATGGAACTCATAAACAAAGACATTGGTAACCTCCAAACTCTGGACCCCACCCAGTCCAGATTTGTGAAAGGCAGATCATGCCTCCTGAACCTGATCAACTTTGAGGCAGTCACAAAAGCTGTAGATGAGGGAAAGGTGGTTCACACAGCCTATCTTGACCTCGCCAAGGCTTTTGACACCATCCCACATTCTGGAATTATAGCTAAACTCACTAAACTACGTATAACTCCCTACGTCACAAGATGGGCTGTCAAATGACTCACTGACAGAACCCACACTGTAAAAGTTGCAGCCTCCAAATCTGACTTCAAACCAGTGACAAGTAGAGTACCACATGGTTCAGTCCTGGGACCTCTCCTGTTTGGTATCTACTTCTCTGAAGTACAGGCTAACACATAAGGCCTTTGACTAACAAAGGTTGCAGATGACTGCAAACTAGGAGCCATAGTCGAGTCCCCAAATGACGTGGACATCCTACAGAAGGGCCTCACTGTGTCAGATGCCTGGTGTCAGAGCCATGGCCTCAAGCTCAATGCCAAAAAGTGCATTGTCATCCCCTTTGGTAGAAACTCTGTACCCATGAGCTACCACATAGGTGGCAGTCTACTTAATGCCAAATGTGTGATAAGAGAACTGGGGACCTCTCCTTTGATAATCACATCACCACAGTAGTCAGGAAACCCTTCTACATGGCATACCTCATCACAAAAGGGTTCTCATCTTGAAAAAAAGAGGTCATTGTTCCCCTCTACTCGACACTCATTAGACCCATTATAGAGTACAACGCCCCTTTTGGAATGTACCTCACAAGACATCTGCAGCAGCTGAAAAGTCCACAGAATATATCAAAAAGAGGATTACTGGCCTCAAACAGATGCTCTACACTAACTGTCTCAAAACACCCCAGCTTTACTCCGTAGCATATCACCTACTCCGAGGTGATCTCTCCCTAACATATAAAGCTATGTCAAACCCAGAGCTGTTGGACATGCTACACCTAAAGAAATCTCAATCCCTCTGAGCTACCTGCTCTAGGGACCTAAACCTTGTCACCACAATAAACAGGACATGCTGGAGAGATAGATTCCTGTCCCAGAGACTTCCCATACTCTGGAACAAGCTACCTATCTATGTCAAGCAAAGTTCCTCATTAGCACTCTTCAAGAAAAATCTTGATAAGTTGATGGGAAATAGGAAATACACACCTGGGATCACTTCTGTGGCTCTGCTCGACAGGGGCACAGGAAAATAACTTTCTTGGGTGGCGTAAGCCAGTGAACCTTGTTGCCTAGGCTTACTTAGGCCCTTGGGCCAATAGCCTAGTACCTATCTATGAACCTATGAACTTGTATAAAGTCACAATGAACTAAATATTAGTTATTCATTTACACATGTAAGTTACTTCTTAGAGAAAAATGTATTTAAATTCTTAGCTCATTATTGCTCAGAGTCCATTAATTTTATATGTGTCATGAAGAGTGACAGAATTAGCTGAGATTACTACTAATAATAATCAAAGTAATAGTCAGAATTCTTCAGGGATGTATTTTATTAATTTTTTTTTTGTCTGTGAAATCTTAAAATATTTTGAAATGAAATGTCTTCAATCTTTATACATCCCAGAGTAAATAAATTACTGTAGACCAGTATGTTTGAAGAAAGCAGCATCAAAGAGGGGCTAGAATTTACTGTAGAAACTGCAAAGGAGCCTAGGTATTGGGAGCAAATAACTAGAGAGAGAAAGGCAACAGAGTGGGATGAGGCCAAGAAGAAATCTGGACTATAGGTTAGATACTACCTTTATTACCGAGGGTTGATATTAGAGTATGCTTCAGACAAAGGGAAAATGCAACTCTGGTAGATTTTTTTAGTCAAAATTGCTGTTAAAGAAAGTTTAATTAGTAGGGAGTATAAAAAATATTACATGATAACTATAACAGTCAATCAGAGGAGATCAGAAAAGATTGGAAAGAGAGACTGGAAATGCAATTTACAAGGGAACAATGGGATGATGTATGTATGTATGGCTGTCAAGTATGTAATAAAGTCCAGAAAGTTCAAGATTTTTGCTTGGATGTGTTTGCATACATATTTCCATACCCAGGCAAACTTAAAATAATTTTTCCTGAGATACACAGCAAATGCTGGAGGTGTAATAGGGAAGATGTTTTGGGAGTTCAATGAGTTGGTAGATTAAAAAAAAATCCTACAGGGAATTCTATCAGAAACATTGAGGGAAGCAATTGCTGTAACTAAGGAAATTATTCTTTTGAGCTGAGGCACATGATCTGAATTTGCATAGAGTAAGGCCTTATGAAGTATAATTCTATTAGCTGCCAAAACAGCAAGCACTACAAAATAAAAATCTAAATCTAAACCAACCTTGTATGAAATATTGCATACTGGAAAAAATATAAAAGAAACAGAAGTAAGATTGTTAGAAAATGGAAGAAGTAAATTACACAGAAAGTAATGGAATTGTGGGAATAAAACATGCAGAATAATGTTCAGCCAGAAGGCAGGAATAGAGCAAGTTATGTAATATTCGACTGAATGACAGTTATAAAGAAAGAAAAAAAATATATGTAATGTATAAAGTATGCAAATGAAAATATGTTAATACTTATTTTCTTTCCTGTTACTGGATCTGTGCATATGTCATAGGTGATATTTTAATAAACATGCTTTAAAAAGGGTATAATGGTTGCCCCAAAATGAAGGCTATGGAAGAAAATGAAGATTAAAAATGTTTAATTTCTGACTGTGCAATTCAAAGCTGAAGGAATTATAACAAAAGGGTACTGATTATTTCTTTATTTAGTTATAACCCAATTCCACAGTCAACTATTTTGACAAAAACTTTATTCTAAAGAAATGCGGTCTTGATTTATTACTAGCTCACATAAATCATGTCCAGTTCAAATATTTGATTCAAATTGTTGCAGCTATGATTTAGGAAAATAGCCAGACTACATAGTTTATTGCTTAACAAATATGTAAGGCAGTTGAATTTGACTGTCATTGGCTGACCTTAACAAGTTTCACTATTGTATAAATATGAATAAGTCTGAGAAAATGATTTAGTCTAAAAGTATTTTTTCTGAGGTCACTAAATATCATGACATCTACAATAATTGTAACTAAATCAGTTGTTTTTGAAAGAAAAAAAGTGAGTCTGTAAAGAGAGTTGAGGACATCTGACAGTCAGTATATATAGCTATAGAATTATTCATATAAATGATTATAACAGTTAACAGTTCCGCATCAGGTACCCTAAATACAAAAAAATGCAATTAAATATATAGTTTTCACAGGGCCGAAAAAAAAGGCACCATATTGTGCACTTGCCATCACTTCATTGTTTCAGTGTGACGAAGTAACCAAAGAGAACAAAGTTGATCAAGCCAAAATAGCAAACTGAGAAAGATAAGAAGATATGTTTTTCTCACAGACATAAGTTAGTAATAAATATTATTGATAAATTAAAAGTCAATGCTGAAGTAAAGTGTATATGAGTTGGTAGCTAACAGAGGTACCACTTTTCTGTGGTAATTAAGGAAAGTGTTATGTCTCATAAACCCTGGAAAAGCAAGTAGATTTTGAAGGGACAGGTAACTGTCTGTTATAGTAAAGCACAGAGAGAGCAGATGCTGTGTCAGCATAACAGGATGGTTCCTGGCTGTTTTTGACAACAAGGGTGTTTTGCAGTACTTATTCAAACTTCTCAAATGAAAAATAGAAAAAAACAGTATAATTTCATCTAGTTAAAGTGCTGGATGTTGATGTACATGAATGCAAAATAGTGAGAAGGTTTGCTATGACAGGAAGTTATCTCAAGAAGTTAAACTTTAGATATCACATTCAATTACAAATGAAGAAAATAAAGATGTTGCTTAAATTAAGGATTGTGTGCAAAGTCTGATTCCAGTACTGCTACAAATTGTGTCTTAACATCTGAGTTATCTCTGTGACAAAATAATGCCTAGAATTCATAAACTTTGTGTAATAAATAAAGAACTACAGTACATCTCCAATACGAAACTGCACTACCTGTGATTGTGTTAAGACACCCATGGAGCGGATACTTCATATCACTTACACCCGAGGCAATATTCTTACACTTAAATTTCTAACTTATATGATCTGTACCCCGATTTCATTTTCTTTTGTAATTTCAAAGCTCTGATTATTCTGAGGTCCTGAAAATGAAATAGTAAAAGAGGCTACCCAGTGCTTTTTATACTCCAGTCTATTTGGTCTGTACAATGTTCAGTGTGATGTTTGATGTGTTTGTGGTCAACACTGCCTGCTCTGTGTGATCATAAAAATGTCTACACTCCATTCTGCCTTATGCATGGAATGTTCTTGTTCTCCAAGCTGCATAGTATGTGGGGGTTCAGTGTGTTTGTGATCCACGCTGCATAATGTGTGCAATGTTCAACATGTTTATGCACCATGCTCCCCAGCGAGCGCAATGTTCAACAATTTTCTGTTCATGAATGGTTCTCATGTGCAATGTGAGGCTATCTGTGCTTCAGGCTGAACAATATTCATCATGTTCACAGAGTTCTTGTTCCGTGATCCTTGGACTAAATTATGTGCTCCAGGCACCCTGGTGTATGTTTGAAGTTCTGTGTGTTAATACTCAAGGTGATGTTCAGTATGCTTGTGCTAAAAGCTGCCTGATTTGTGTGTCGTGTTCACTCTTTTTATACTGCAGGCTGCTGAGTGTATGCATTGTTCAGTGTGCTACATTCATGTATGATGACTGCCTATATTACAGTAACTCCCAGGATTTGCAGCATTGAGTTTTGCACTGGAGGGTGTGATGTTTACACCACGCAGGGAGTGTTTGAGGAAATTCAAGCAATGTGTCAAAGGAAAAACAACTTCAAAAAGATCAACACATGGCAGGTTCAGGTTAAGGCACTTTAATCTTGCAGCAAGGAGACAAAAATGTGCTAATACAGAGTTTGTCTAACTAAAATCAGGAAGTGAAGTCATTCTTATACATTTTTTACAAGACATTCCCTACTAAGCTGACATAATAAATCACAAGTTTTTTCAATATTATTTCATAGCAGCTGTTTGTCCATGATTTTCTGCTGGCATATCAAGTTTATAAATAACTTCCTAAGAAAAACAACATGGCCTTGATGACCACCGGTCAGATACAACTTCTCACTATGCAATGTTATCATTCAAGGTACTATGGCTAATTCAAGCACAAAGCAAGTACAGATTGTAGTTCATTTCTTCAAGCAGTCTTTGCTCAACTGTATCTATCTTTTCTGCAGCTGTGCATGCTCTCATAACACGAACAGAGCTGATTGTTCAAGTTCAGTAACATTATAGAAAACAGTATTGTTGTATTCATTATTTTCCTGACCTTGCAGATAATCACCTGCTTCTCAGTAAATTTCCAAAAGGCATAAACATGAATTTTGCTGCGCTAGCAAATACTAGGTCAGAGAGTGTCTTGCAGTTTCAGAAAGCATATTGCAGTTTGAAAAGCATCTTGTAGTTTCATACAAAACTAAGCTGTACATAAAATAGAATGAAATGTGTTAACCCTTTTAGCTTCTAATAAGCACTAAACATATACATTAATACATATTTTTCTAACATTTCCCCCCTGTTAATACTTTTTATTCTATTTTCAAAAGCATAAACAGTTTGCTTCTTCTCCTAACATCTTCTTTTCAGAGTTTGCAGTTAAGAGAGTCATTCAGTTTAAACTTATGAAAGTGTTTCATTTTTCAACAGTTCTTCAATTTCAGTACTTTGATACAAAGTCTCAGAAACTGACATGTCTATAAAATCTTTAATTAATCTTTTCATGCAGGGAATACCACAACAAACACACACTCCTAATAGGAGTAATCCTACACAAATGGCAATCAGGATGTTCATTAGAATGCTACCCCATCCCCCAAACAAATTCTGGAAAAAATCCGTCAGTGGGTTTGAGCCTTGTTTGGTCATGGCCGACACTTGCTGAATCACCTCAAGATTGTCATTTACCTCATGCTGGTTGTCAGGAATATACGAAGAACACTCCTCTTTTATTAAAGCGCACATACCATCTTTCGCCGCTAGGGTGAAGTCGAGAGCCATGCGGTTTTGAAACACCACAGTTCTCATAGCGTTCAGTTCATCAGTTACTAATTCGAGAGCAGAAAAAGTTGCATTACTCATTACTTCGAGAAGTTTGGACAGTTTTCTCAGCTCCCAAATCGATTTCACTGTGCCATATGCAGGGGCTATACCTGCCCATGATATAATAGTGTCACTCAAGTCCATGTGTGTCAGTTTATCTTTGTTTTTCATGGAGTTATGGTTTCTCCAGCCTGCTTCAATTCTTCCATTTGGATTCTCAGGTCTCTTGATTTGATTTCCAGGTTTCTTGGTGACCTCTCTGACATTTCAAATTCTTCCCTGAGGCAAAACTGCAGTGTGTCATATGGCCTGAACCAGGTAACCCAAAAAACAACTGCCGGACCAATTCTCAGGTAACCATTTGTATGCTTTTTTCCCACATACAAAATAACAATTCTCTACTTTAGTATTAATATATACTTGTCCTGCATGAAACATTTTCTTATCAATGATAGACAGTTGTTTAAAAAGAACAGGATTATGTTGTACTTCATCAACCGTTTTGTGCATTGATTCAAAATATGAGTCATAGTTTGCATCACAAATATAACCTGCATTATTAGCTTTGGTATAACACTTGTAAGAAACAGCCACATAACAATTGCTCCAACCCACCTGAACAGTATCATTTTTGTAAAAACATACAATTCCCTTTTGTGTAACAGGCAGGTACAATGCTATTTTGTCTTGTGATTTCACAGTTGTAGTATCAAAAATCAAATTTTCCCAGGTCTCATTAACCCCTAGGGGGACAGCAGTCATTAACAATGCCCCGTATGCTGTTGGTATAGCTGTGCAAATCCAGCAATTCGAAACATTAAAAGTTTCAGCATACACATATTTAATTGCTTGGTAAGTGTTAAAGTTCGGATGCCAGTCTATGAGTAATGCAACTGTTTATTCAGTTCAGCTCGTGTGGCTGGAAAAAGGAAAGGCCACAGCAAAAAGATTAATGTTATCAGAATAATTAACAGAATGATCATGCAATAGTTCTGAGGTTGTTCTGTATTTCTATTTGCTCCATATCTGGTCATTTTGTTCTTGTGTAACAGTAACAAGATTTTTGTCCAGTTCAAAGTTTTTAACCAATTTACAGTGTGTCAGATGAATCCAGGACACACGCTCTGCGATCTTGACTTCAGTGGGTGTTGACAGTAGCACTTGGTAGGGCCCTTCCCACTTCGGTGACGTCCAATTTTTTCTCTTGATGACTTTCACCCAGACCCACGTGCCTGGGACTACTGCTGCTTCTGATGGTCTGGTTTGTTCTTTATCTGAAACATAATTTAACTGCAAAAGTTATTTATTACTTAAAGGTCGTCTCATATATTCTGCGAGTGAACTGTCGGCCTGCAGGCATGAGAGGTTTCCACTGAGGTATATAGTATGCCCTCCCAAATAATTTTTCAAAAGGAGTTAACCCCTTTGCATTCAGAACAGTTCTCATGCTCAACAATGCCAGAGGCAGGCAGTACACCCAATTCTTTTGTGTCTCACTAATTAACTTCCTAAGTTCATTTTTCAAAACCCCATTATGCCTTTCTACTAGACCTGCGGACTATGGACTGTATGCACAATGGTTCTTTAAGGAAATTCCGAAATATCGGCTCAACTGTTGTATAGTTTTATTTACAAAGTATGTGCCATTGTCACTGTAGATCTTTTCTGGTATGCCAAATCTAGGAATAATTTCTTTAACAAGGACTTTTGCAACAGTAGCTGCATCTGGATTTTTGGTCGGAAAAGCTTCCACCCATTTGGAAAACATATCTATAATGACAAGACAATAATTCTTATTTTTGCATTTGTTCAGTTCTATGAAATCCATACAGATAGTATGGAATGGGTACGGTGGTGCAGGGAAACTCCCTTGTTTAGGCTTCAACGGCCCTTGTGCATGATGCTTGTTACAAACATAGCATGCCGCACAAAAATTGTTTGTGTAGTTTGTAAATCCATATGCTGTGAACACTCGATTCACTAACTGTACCATTCCCCCCGTTGAGACATGGCACTGCCCATGGCTCAACAAAGCTGCATAGCTAAACAAATTAGACGGCAATATTGGTTTTCCATCTTTCGAGATGTACAGCCCTTTCTCAAGAATTGCTCCTTGTTTTATCCATTTCTGTTTTTCTACTTTCGTAGCAAGTGTCTGCATTGTTTTCAACATTTCTAAATCTAAAATCTCAGAAGGTTGTAATTCCTCACTCAAAAAGAAATATTTCTGAAGCTGAAGCTGCCTGCTTTGCAGCTGTATCAGCTCTTGCATTACCTTTTGAAATCCTATCCTGTTGCTTGGTATGAGCTACACATTTGCAAATAGCTACTTTCTGAGGTAACTGAATCGATTCTAACAAATCTAAAATAAACTGCGCATGATTAATCAGTTTACCAGTAGATGTTATCATTCCTCTATTCTTCCACTGTTGCAAAAACATGTACAGTAGAAAAAGCGTACTGGCTCTCAGTAAAAATGTTCACACATTTACCCTTTGCCAGGGTACATGCCCTTGTCAAGGCAATCAATTCTGCTGCTTGTGCAGATAAGTTGTGTGTTAAAGAATTTGCTTCTAAAATATCAGTATCGGAAACTACTGCATACCCCACTAGGTTCTGCCCTGTAGGACCCCTTCTGCATGAGCCGTCCACATAATATGTCACCTCGGCATCATCCAAAGGAACATATGTTAGATCTTTTCTAGGCAGTGTCTTTTGCTCGATCTCCTGCAGGCAGCTGTGTGGTGTGCCATCTGCAGGGGTCAGGAGCGAGGTAGACGGATTCAAAGTTGTACATCGTTCAATTGTCATATGAGTTTGGCTCAACAGTATAGTCATACAGGAAAGATGTCTAGCAGGAGAAAGATATGCTACTTTTTCTTGCAGTAAAATAATCGTGACTGCATGAGGCACTCTCAATGTGAGAGGGTGGAACAACACTACTGAGGCGGAAGCCTGTACTGCCATTGCAGCTGCGACTACTGCTTGTACACAGTGGGGCAGGGATCGTGCCACTGGGTCCAGCTGTGATGAATAGTAAGCTATGGGGCATTGCTTGTCCCCATGTTGCTGTGTTAACACTGATGTCATATAACCTTGCTTACAATCTACAGTTTGGAAAAAATGTTTATGATAGTTTGGTAATTTAAAACTAATGAGGATGCTATCAATTGTTTTAGTTTGCAGAAAGCCGATTCTGCTTCTGGTGTCCATTGTAATAAATCTTGTGCTGCCATGGGCTTCTTGTATATCAAGTTGGTCAGTGGAGCAGACTCCAAGGCATAGTTTGGAATCCAACTCCGACAGAAATTTGTTGTACCCAGGAAGGGCATCATTTCCTTTTTGGTAGCCAGTTTGGGTGCTTGTAAAATTGCTATTTTCCTATCTTCATCTAATGTTCTGCCTTCTTTGGATATTACATATCCCAGGTATTTAACCTGCTTTCTCCAAAGCTGCAACTTGTTTTTGTTTACTTTATGTCCTTGAGTGGCTAGAAATTGTAGTAATGCTATGGTATCTTTTCTGCATTCTTGCTGGGCGGGGGCTGCCAGCAGGATGTCGTCTACATAAAGTAAAATCTGACTGCCTCTTGGTGGGCATCTCTTGTGAGAATATTGTTGGACTTTCACAATATCCCTGTGGTAGTCGCGTGTATATATACCTTTTCCCCTGAAATGTGAATGCAAACCAATGTTGGCTGTCAGGGTGTATCGGTATCGAAAAGAAGGCATTGCTAATAGCTACCACAGAAAAATACTTCTGTTGAGGCTTCAGATCATTCAATAGGGTGTGTGGATCTGGCACCATAGGTGTTCTAGGTATTACTGCGTCATTTACAACTTGTAAATCTTGGACCATATGCCATTCTCCATTTGCTTTCCTGACCGGAAATAAGGGTGTGTTACATGGTGAATCGGGAGATTCTACCAGTACTCCTTCCTTAAGTAAAGCTGCTTTTATAGGTTTGATTCCTACTTCTGCATCTTTCCTTAAGGGATACTGTCTCTTCTGTGGTCTAAATGCTGATTTTGGTGTGATAGTAACTGGTCCTGCTGTACGAATTAGTCTTACATCTGATTTCCCTGTTGACCAGAGAGTTTCTAGTATGCTCCATAAGGCATTTTCTTCCTCTTCTAGTAAGAGTGCTAATCAGCTGTCCTCACTAGACTGCAAGTGTACAGCTGTGTGTGTCTGTGTTATCCAATTTAACTTCTGCTTCTGTACTCCCTGTTCTGACAATTCTAACTCTGTCTGTTTTTCCCACTTTGTGACTTTTTCTCCTAGGTCTGCCCATTTCACATTCTTGTTCTTAGTTAAACTAACATGTGGTAATCGATTAGATTTATAGAGTGCAAAGAATTCCTGGGGCAATGAACAGCTAACTACACTGTTCCCTTCTATGTCCCAGTACAGATTACGTAATACTAATCTGTTTGCATGGTTTTTAAACAGTTCTTCCTTATCAGGTCCTGGTGTGCTACAATAATACAGAGTACAGTGCAACAAATGCTGTTTATCAGTGTCAAGTGAGGGGGACTTACTGATGGCTACGTTCATCAGTTCTTCGGTTACTGCCCATGGACCAGTCGTGACCAAGTCCTGGCTGTACCAATAAAATGTTTTGCCCTCCGGTCGCACCACAAAAGTATCCATTTGTCGCTGTGCTTCCACACCCTGCAGGGTTGGAACTACTGCTATGCCAAATATCTGCATAAGATCTCTGCCCAAAAGGTTTACCGGGCATTTTGCAGAAACAACAATTTTGCTTTTCTGGATCATCCCTGAAACAGGGTCAGTTATTGCTATGTTATGGGAGAGTGACTCCCGATACAGCTGTCCATTAGCTGCTTTCACTAATATGTAATCAAATGATTCTGAATTTTCTGGTAGTTTGGAAGGATGTATCAGTGTCCGTGATGCCCCTGAGTCACATAGGAATTTTACTTCCCTCCCCTCTACCAGAACTGTATCTTCCGGTTTCGTGTCTGCTAAATAGAGCTCTAGGCTGAATAATGCTAAGTCTAAAATTTCACTTTCTTCACTATCTGCTATTTCTTGCACTTCCTCTATTTCTTCTATCACATTCTCTACTCCCTCTATCACATTTGCATTTGTCTTTTCTCGGTTATTCCCTTTCAGGGATTCTTGACCATCATATAGTCAGTCCTCACCCTCCTTATCTTCCATGGCTACCTTCTTGTTTTGCCTGCAATCCCTTACTAAATGTCCCTTTTTTCCGCACTTAAAACATTCGCCCCTTTTCTTTCTCTCTTCAAACTCCTCTGATCGCTTATCAGATTGTTTGTTTCCCTGGTCATTTTTCTTGCCCTTTATCCTGGACTGTACTACATAAACTTCTGCTCCATCTTCTACATAAAATACTTGGGCTTTCTTTTTCTTTTTACTGTTAAAATGCCTTTTGGCATGTCTAGCATATTCAAATAGTGACTGTAATCTACTTGTACGATGGTCTACCATGTGCTTTGTAATAAAGCTGCTTATAGGCAAAATACTGCCTTTTAAAAATGCATTCCTTAGCTGCTGCTCATATGGGGAATCATGTGTTTGGTCTTCAGGTACCTGCATTCCACAATGGTTATTAAAACACTCTAATAATCTAGCATAATATCTGTCAACAGTTTCACCTTCTTGTTGGATGCACTGATTAATGCAAGTCCAGTCTGCCCTAGGCTTCCACTTTTCAGAGATTCGGTCTGTTAGACCTTTCACTCTGTTATCCGGCTCTGTGTTGCTATGTGGGAGTGGCTTGTGTTCTGCGTCACGGGGATTCCAGTTGCCACTGATCATGTGCCAATCTCGACCTATGATTTGTCTAATTACTTTTTCTACTTCTTCTCCATTTAAATGATAACTTAACCTCATGCCCTGTAAGTCTTCTAAGAATTTTCTAAAATTAACTTTTGGATGGGGAATTCCCTCTGTGGCTTTCCGGATGTCTTCCTGTGTCCACGGTCTATATACTAGGAGAGTCGGGTCCTGCTCTGCCTGTCCTGCCTGAGGATTTGGTACTTCTATGAGTGGACATATCTCTTGTTCACTCATAGCTCATGAATTTGTGTTCATTTGATATAACTCAGTATCCCCTCTTAAGTTACGTGTTCGAGACCTAGTCTCGACGAGATCTCTGACAAACTGTCTTGGCTTCGCGGAGACAGCTGGGTATAGTGGAGGTGGACCAGCTTGTCCACTCGCTTCATATTCTGGTAAGGGAAGCGGAGGGGGTGGAGGGGCTGATGCTATTACCAAATTATTGTCTTCTTTATCTAGAAACATAGCTTTTGAATTATTACTTTTTTGTTCCCTACGGTTTGCTTCCTCAATCCACCTGTGTGCCTGAGGAATGCCTAATTGACGTTGCTTTTTTACCTGACCTTTTGCATCGGTTTTAAGCTGTTTGATGAGTTTGATACGTGAGGATTTTTCTAATTTGCCATCAAATTCATACTTATTAACCCATTTTGTATAGTACCTAACATTGTCGGCGCGCTGTAATTGCATATATTTTGCATCTTCAGTTAACGGTGGATCATGGGATCTTTTTGTGCACTTATTTCCCATATTGTTTTGACTGTTAAAATGTTACGTAACCCTTCTTATCTTTATGTGGTACCACAATTTCTCTTTTTCACAGTTTATCTAGAATAACTGCCTTACCTATTCTGTTTCCCTGATCTATGACAAGACTGCAATCTTCCTGTCCCTGACTTGTACAAGACAAATCTCCTGACAGATGATACAAATAAAGTCCCTGATCTAAAACAGAAAAAAGATAAATCTCACCTTACCTGAGCCTCCGTGATTGATCACCTGGTTCGAGGGAAAACCGTTAACCCATCCTTCGGTCGCAGATCAGAACAGTGGCTGACCTCTTTTGAATGACAATTCAGTCTGAGGTCTTTCAGAGCAGAAGAACCGATGTGGTCTCTTCCCCGTACGGTTTCATGCCACCTGGCCCATCTGACCTGAGGCGAAGTGAGAGTTTCCGGTCCGAAGGACCAATTCTGTCAAAGGAAAAACAACTTCAAAAAGAAAAATACATGGCAGGTTCAGGTTAAGGCACTTTAATCTTGCAGCAAGGAGACAAAAACGTGCTAATACAGAGTTTGTCTAACTAGAATCAGGAAGTGAAGCCATTCTTATACATTTCTTACAAGACATTGCCTACTAAGCTGACGTAATAAATCACAAGTTCTTTCAATATTATTTCATAGCAGCTGTTTGTCCATGATTTTCTGCTGGCATATCAAGTTTATAAAATAACTTCCTAAGAAAAACAACGTGGCCTTGATGACCACCAGTCAGATACAACTTCTTACTATGCAATGTTACCATTCAAAGTGCTATGGCTAATTCGAGCACAAAGCAAGTACAGATTGTAGTTCATTTCTTCAAGCATTCTTTGTTCAACTGTATCTATCTTTTCTGCAGCTGTGCATGCTCTCATAACATGAACAGAGCTGATTGTTCAAGTTCAGTAAAATTACAGAAAACAGTATTGTTCTATTCATTATTTTCCTGACCTAGCAGATAATCACCTGATTCTCAGTAAATTTCCAAAAGGCATAAACATGAATTTTGCTGCACTAGCAAATACTAGGTCAGAGAGCATCTTGCAGTTTCAGAAAGCATATTGCAGTTTGAAAAGCATCTTGTAGTTTCATACAAAACTAAGCTGTACATAAAATAGAATGAAATGTGTTAACCCTTTTAGCTTCTAATAAGCACTAAACATATACATTAATACATATTTTTCTAACACAATGCAATGATGACAATTTCTACAAGAGAAATTAGCCTGCAAGAAATATGTGAAAATATCTACTTTAGGCTGTAGCTGTTGTGATCTGATGTTGCATGCTAAGTTATCCTCAATTCACTCAAGCTAACAAAGTTAAGGTGCCTATATCAGTATGACAAGAAGTTTACCAAGTGCAGAACTAAAATCATGTATAAATATGAACTCAACATAGTCTTCATTTGTGGCAGCTATACACATGAAAAAATGACAACAACAAAAAAACATTCCAGTTGTGTCTCATATTATGTTAGAAGGAATCTTAAAATACAAGAGAAATGCATTATCAGAACAAATAGCCATAAACATGCATGCAAGGAGGGAATCGTCATGGCAATCAATTCATTTCTTTCACAAACTGAGTCAAAGGATTCACTGGGAAGTATAGAGGTTTAATAAAGACCTACATTTAACGCTTCTGTGATAAAATGTGAAGGCTGCCAGTCTAGCTAGATAGAATTCTGTAAATACTTCTAGGTTACTGTAAATATTAATATAATCCACAGGCTTGTTTTGAAAATGTAAGAAAACTGTTATGTGCTCAGCTTCAAAAATGTAACCACAGTGTACCTAGAAGAAAGCAGAAATGTATACAAACTCTGTGCCTATGTAATGTATGTTTTCATGGTAGAAAACTGGGAAACTCCAAGAAAATAAGCTGATTAAAAAAAAATAATTTTACGACTGTGTGTGATCTGAAGCTAAGAACAGGATGTCTGGGCTAGGAACGTCTTTCTATTGTCTTAAGACAAAGATAATTCCTAGGTCTCACATGTAAAGTGTCTTATTACTGTGACTTCCTGGCAGCTGCAGATCGCAAAGAAATTTTAAATTTTAAGTTCTGTGAGCCTGGGAAACTTAAGCACAAGTGACAAGAATGATGTAATCTGAAATGACTCAGCTGTAATGTATATTATCAATTTAAGAACTATCTCAAGAGAAAGAGATGGCATTTTGTATTTGTCTTCACACCCGTTAACAACTCACCAGAACTGGCTTGCTCTGTAAGTAGGATTTAGATTTTTCTTTTAGAGATAGATAGAAATAGCAAGATTAGTCTAGCTGCTTTCTATATTTATGTCAGACTGCCCTACAATTAAATATATATTTAAATATTTATTTGTTTGTTAAAGTATATGTTTTTTTAGTAAAAATAAATTTATATGTTTATTATTTATTTATTCTGGCAGTTATATGCACATATATTTTATATAAAACAAATGAATTTTGAAAATGTTTTTTCTAAGGTCACTTTAAAATAATGTCTATTCCTTTATTAAATTGAAACTGTAATTGATTAATTAATTAATTAATTAATTAATTAATTAATTAATTAATTGTTTCTAATCAAATGGTATAAAAATGCATTGCCATGGTGGAGTAAAATGTGATCCTTGAAGGCAAATTGCCGAGGTACCAGATCGTTGGAACAATAAAGGAATTACTGGTGAAGTACTGGCTGTTTGGTGTGTATTTTTTATACTTAGTTTTCGAGTTTTTGTGTTTTTGCCCTACAATGTTGTTTTAAAGCATTTCCTGTGATTTCTGAACTCTCTGTTGTCACTATGTTGAATCAATGAGTATTGTCTTGTGTTTTTATTATTTATTAATTATTATTAAATATTTTTAAACCTTTTAACTGTGGCTGTTTTGTGTAGAGATATTTAAGCTCATAGAGTATTTGCATGTATGTGGTGATACTGTACAATCCACTCCAACAGTCTTGCTGATCATCACACTTACCATTTGGATAACAGTAACATTGCACAGTAGAAATGGTCACCCTTTGTAAGGGCCTTATATAGTAGCTGATAAGGGTGGTTGGTGGCAGGCGGTACTACCATATAGTCTGTGCAGAAGGTGGCATGACTGGAGTATCTGTGCCAGCCTTCCCCAGGAGTGTCTGTGTGTGTGTGTGTGTGTGTGTGTGTGTGTGTGTGTGTGTGTGTGTGTGTGTGTGTGTGTGTGTGTGTTTGTGTGTCAGCTACTTGGGCATAGACACGAAGCACTGGTTGGACAGAGATGGTGCTGGTGATTTTGTCTTGACCACTCGGGTGAGATCTAAACCCTATAGCTGTGCCAGTGGGGAGTCTTATTGGGGATCTGGAGAGAGAGAGAGAGAGAGAGAGAGAAAGACAGACAGACAGAGAGTGAAACCAGCTCCAGACAGACTGTGATCTCTGTGTGCTCTACAACCTTCTGCCTTGCTCCAATATACCCAACTCCGCAACCAAGTTAAAAAACTAATCATCAGGGACAAAAAAACTATTACAACAAACTTCAGTCTACTAATCTTAACAACCCCAAAAAGTCTGGAAATCTGTTAACTCTCTTCTCCATCCTGGGTCACAAATTAACCCCTGCCCTGACCCTAGCTTAGCTGATAATGAACTAAGCTCACTCTTCAACACTTTCTTTACTGACTCTATTGCCAAACTAACCAAAACATTCCCTGACAACAACCCTTCCAACCTCCTAAACTCTCCTAATGACTGTCTCCCTATGTTTCAACTCAAACCAGTTTCCACAACTTTCATAAAAAAGCTCTTAACCAAACCAAAACTTTGTTCCAATGCCCCCGATAACATTCCCCCCTCCTTCCTCAAACATGCAGCCGATGGAATAGCTCTTCCTATTAGCATCCTGATTAACAGATCCTTACAAGAGTCATACGTTCCCAAACTCTGGCATTCTGCCTACATTCTACCATTTCATAAAGGAGGTAAAAACAACTCCATTTCTAACTTCCGCCCCATAGCCCTACTCTCTCCTATATCCAAAATTCTTGAGAAATGTAACCACTGCCAACTCTTACCCTACTTAACAGAGAATAAGCTACTCACACCCACCCAACATGGTTTCTGTCCAGGCCACAGCACCATAA
The DNA here is from genome assembly GCF_019279795.1 of Protopterus annectens. Lineage (NCBI taxonomy): Eukaryota > Metazoa > Chordata > Ceratodontiformes > Protopteridae > Protopterus > Protopterus annectens. The sequence goes on along the minus strand of NC_056730.1, from coordinate 249,185,567 downwards.
CAGCCCTACTTTCCTTCTTAGAAACAGTTAATCAAGCCCGAGATTCTGGACTTCTAGTTTCCACAGTTCTGCTAGACCTTTCCAAAGCCTTTGATACCATCTCCCATTCACACCTACTAGGCCAGCTTTCCAATCTTAATTTTTCTACTAATACTCTTACCTGGTTCTCCAGCTACCTCTCTAACAGATCCCAGGCTGTCAGATGGAAGAACTCTACCTCCTCCTTCTTACCTACTCCTACTGGTGTTCCACAGGGATCTATTCTCTGTCCCATACTTTTCAACATCTTCATAAACAACCTTCACACTGCTCTCCCTGACACTACAGTCATCCAATATGCCGATGACTCTACCTTAGTCTGTTCCACCCCCAACTTTGCTGATCTTCTCTCTAAAACTCAAACAGCTTTTTCCACTACAGAAAACTGGATGCACCAAAACCATCTCTCCCTCAACTCCAATAAATCCAAAATACTAATTTTCCTCCCTTCTAAAACTTTTTTCTTGGACAAAAACTCTTCCAAAATCCTCAGCCAATCTAACACTCCTATAGAAGTGGTCCCCTTTGCTAAACTCCTTGGCATAACCATAGACTAACGTCTTAAATTTGACCTCCACATTCAACAAAACATAAAAAAAAACACCAAAAACTTGGCATGCTTTACAGGAACAACCTATTTCTTTCCAAATCCTCCAGGCAAACCTTAGCTACTAGTTTCCTCCTACCCTCTCTACTTTATGGAGCCCCTCTCCTAACTAATCTCTCTGCCTCCCTCTCCTCTAAACTTGAAACTTGCTATAATAAAATCTCTAAATTCGCCACCAAATCCAAAAACTCAACCCACCACTGCCTTCAATCTCTAAACTGGCTAGAACTCCCAAACCACCTTGACTATCTCCAACTAACAACCACTCATAAACTAATATTCTACCCAGAAAAATGCCCTGCTCTATCCAATATCCTTCCCCCTTACATTCCCAACCGATCTTTAAGATCTAAACACCAAAATCTAATCTCCATCCCCAGACCTAAACATCCCGCTGGCCAACTATTATTATCCTGCTCTCTAGGTTTGAAATGGAACTCTCTCCCTCATACTCTTAGAACCATATCTAACTCAGATTACTTCAAAACCCAACTTTTCTTACACCTCTCTTCAAAATGAAAATGTTCTTGCTTTCACCCTACTTAATCCCAAGGTGCCCCTTGACTAAGCCCCTTCTCCTCCACCGTTATACTCTCAAACTCTAGCTATATTTTAGTAGGCTCTACTTCTCTGTATGGAAGAAATATTGCAAAGTACAAACAAAAAAAAAAACAAAATAATAATAATTTGAAGTTTTTTACTGTGACCTTTATGAATTCTTGGTGTGTAAACATTCTGCTGTATATTTGCATGTCAATGTCATTACTATGTCTACATCCTATTGTAAATATGCTTTCTTACAATGTTCTTACAGTGTGTACATCCTATTGTAAATTTGTTTTAGCAGTCTCTTACTATGTTTTGTATTATTCTCAACATTTTTGTTTTGGTTGTACTGCCTTTGGAGCTTTTTTCCCTGGGCCTCCACTGAAATGGGGTCCTTCATGGCCCAGTGGACTTCCGCGGTAATCAAATTGAAATAAATAAATAAAATAAATAAATAAAATTGTACTTTACTGTGTGTGTACTTGTTATCCCCCCAATGCGGATGCCCCTCACTGGGGCTAGTGGTGAGGATTAAGGCTCTTTGCTTACTGGGCCAGTGCATGGGCATCACAACTTCTACAACAGACATGATCTTATTGACAGTAACCATCTGATATGTCTGGACCTGCTCCTGAAATATGGAGACTGAATGACAGAGAAAACAGACTTGCATATACCATGTGCAAGATGTTCATTTCTTTGAGTATTCCCGTTTTCCAGATGAATGGCAATGCTGGAGTTAGTATATGTAAGTTTAGGAGGGGGTTCCCAACAAAGCAGATGAAGGTGACCTTGCCTTCCTTAAAAAAAAAAAAAAAAAAAAAAACTAGTTTAAAGTAGAAGAGCAATGTTTGATATTCACCCTCTTGCATTTTCTGCTTTTTTGGTGTGTCAGCACTCACTGTTACAAGTGACGGTATTTCAATGGAAAGACCTTATTCTTTATAATATTTGCTGCTGAGTAGTAGAATAAAAAAAGTTACCAGCATAGCATGTTGGATTTGTGTGGTTAATGAAACAGGCTGTCAGATCCAAGTGGGATTGTTTTGTGTGGGACAGCAGGTTTCATCACGTGAAATTTAACAGAAGGCACTTGGAGACATAGCAGGATTAGAACTCTCCACAACATGGATTAATTCAGTCTGACAGTTCTTTTAGTAAAAGATGCCTTCTCTGACCTAACCCATCACATCAATATTTGACAGATGTAAAGAGTGCAACATATCACAACAATATGGTTCTTTATTTTATTAATGTGTCTCCTGACCCTTAGAAAATGAGTAAGACAGAACATGATTTAAATGTAATTAATAAGTGTATCAGCCAATATCTATTCACCACACATTCTGTTTCTCTGTGATGCTATAACAACTCATGAAGACTATATGTCTTACGCTAGGAAAGTTGAAGCTTTTTAGATAATGAAGATTCAGCCTACAGATGGTAGACATGGAGCTGATTCTGGTAGACATGAGTTTATGAAGCAGTATGAACCAAAAATGGTCAAGCTTTTGATCACTATCCTACTGTAGGAAAGTGGCATCCCATTACCCATTATTTCACAGATAATGTTATTATTTTATAGTTAAATTTATATATTCTCTTACAGACATATTTTCATCTACCTCTTTTTTTCTGCATGTACACTTGTACAATACATACTTTGATAAGTATATGAATATACAAAAATGAATAACCATTTATGCAATGAGTTTTAAGTTCTTGGCAAAAAGCTATATGTATCTGCTTCTTGCATCCAAAAACAAATGTTTTGTTACTATTTCTTTTACCATGTCCTCCTTTAATTTGTCATTCTAATGGCTAAGATGTTGTAGTTTAATATTACTGTTTGAGGTAGCATGACTAGTAGAATATGTGGGATGCATACATTTGAAGTCAGCTAAGTAGAGCTAAGCAGGACCAGGTGATGGAATCTATGTATTTATCTGATCTGCTAGTTAGAATTAGTTTTAATGCAAGATGTAAGCTAAAGATAAGTAATTCCAGAGTCAGAAAGATATCATATGCCATTCTTAACTTTGATAGAGGTATAAAATGCAAAATCAAAATGGAGGGGTGCAGAAGCAAGGCACATGTTTTAATCTATGTTCTAATCACTAATGTGAAAAACAAAGAGTCATTTTGTACAGCAGTGTATGCAATGTCAAAGAGAATTTTTCAAGGAAATAACTACACTCATGAGAATAAGTGCTAGTAAATCTGCCCTGAGGATAGCTGAAAAAGATTTTATAGACTTTGTTCACAAGCAATGAAATCTAGGGGAAGAAACACCAGCATTTGTAATATAGCAGGCATTTTGTGTATATATTTGTATTACTGAAATGAGAAAATAATACAGAAAACTTAAAATTGCATATTGTTGAATAATTACTTCTATGAAGACAGAGAGGGCCATTATATTGTACACACTTTCTCCATATTTATGACTGTATGAGTTTTATCTTTTTCATGCTTCAGAAAGCTGTAATAAGGGTGTATATTATTAGTTATTTATATGCTGTTAAAGGAGTACTGTATTAGATATACTGTGCGGCATCAGCCTTATATAATTATATTATGTGATGACCAAACAGAAAAAAGTTGCTGAAATTGCAACACATTTAATCGTTTAATGTATGTAGTTGCTTAGATAAAAATATATGTTTTGAAATATGTGGCTTCTGCTATTAATGAAATATATCTATGTAACTAACAATTAGCCTTACTGCTCCTTCCAGCATTGATTATTTTATGCATCTGTTGAAAAAATGCAGTGTAAGCTGATATATGCTAAATCATTTTAAATCCAACAAGATAAGAAAATAAGGCCACTAGGATGAGTTATCAGACTACAGTTAATTTTGTGTCTTATATTATGTATTGTATATCCATTCATTTCAAAATCCAGCTAATAAGCAGACAGAGCAATAGTGGTGTAGCACATCACAATAAATTTATATTCTCAATGTACTGCGGCCCCTTCCTCACTTTTGATAACAGTGATGACATAATGTGACCGATGCTTGCAGTACTAAAAATTACAAAATCTTTAGAGTCATGAGCATGAGTTCAAGTAACTGTCATCTAGAAACAGCTATTTCCTGGAGAGTGGGAAAACAGACTTGCCCGAAACAGGAGATAGAAATGATACAAGGTTCCACTCCTTAAAATCTGTTTGCACTGTCATCATTTCTACTTATTGTTAGCGAAGCACCCATTTAGTAGCAGAATAGTTAACTAAAGGATGGAAACTCCTGTATTATGCATCAGGTAAGAAAATAGCACTCTACCAGCAGAACAAAACATTTTATTTTATTTTGATTATTATTTGTTTTTGTCTACTGTTTTTTTCTGACTGAGTAAACACAAGCAAAATATTACAAATATTTTTAGACAGTCATTTAGTAATTGCATGAACAGGCATTAAGTAATATACATCGAAACTTATGCAAACATTTTATAACTGGATTAAATAAGTAGGTAACAGAAAATACAACCCTGGGATCACTTCATTGGATCTGCTTGACAGAGGAGCGGTTAATTAATTAATGGGGCGGCGAAAGCCAACTCACTATGGCTAGGCTTATAAATGCCCCTGGGCAGATAGCCTAGTACCTACCTATGAACCTAAGAACCTATGAAATAAAGGAGACATTTACATTTTAAAATATACTTATGTATTTAATAGATATTGAGTAATTAGCATTTGAAGTTGTTTACTAGTGGGTTTGTAAAATAGATAATTGATCTTATGATTAGTGCTTAGAAATTCAAAGAACTAGAAGTGAGGTAAAGAACTTGTTAGGGCAGAAAATGCTAATGTAGTTGAGAATTGATGGCATCAAGCAGGTTCAGAGACAATTTTATTTATATATATATATATATATATATATATATATATATATATATATATATATATATATATAGCTGTTATATTGTTTGTAATAGTAGAAAGGAAGTGGGGGAGGGTGGAAATAGTGACACATAAGCTCTCATCCAAATGACCCCACAAAATTCTGGAGTACTGTCAACTCCCTGCTCCGCACTGGTTCTCCTACCATCCCTAGCCCTTTCCCCTATCACTCTCTCTCTGAAACTGCAGCCTTACTCAACAAACACTTCATAGACAGCATTTCTAAACTCCTACCATCTGATAACTCTGCTCATCCCAACTCTTCTGTGTCACCCTCACCTCCCCCTAAACCTCTATGCTCCTCTGACTCTCAGGCTTTTACCTTGTGACTTGTTCTACTAAATACATCAAATCCCTGCTTCTTAAACAAAAAACATGCTCTCTGTCCATTGATAAACTCCCCCCTCAATTTCTGAAAATTGCTGCTGATTGACAGAGAGATGAAGAAAGTAGACAGGAGTATAAGGAGATGAGGTGCACGGCAAAAAGAGAGGTGGTGAAGGCTAAGGATAAGGCAAATGAAGAGTTGTATGAAAAGTTGGACACTAAGGATGGAGGAAAGGACCTGTACCGATTGGCTAGACAGAGAGACCGAGCTAGAAAAGATGTGCAGCAGGTAAAGGTGATAAAGGATAATGAGGGAAACATACTCACAAGTGAGGAGAGTGTGTTGAGGAGATAGAAAGAGTACTTTGAGGGGTTGATGAATGAAGAGAATGATAGGGATAGAAGGTTGGATGATGTAGGGATAGTGAATCATGAAATACAATGGATTAGCAAGGAGAAAGTAAGGATAGCTATGAAGAGAATGAAGAATGGAAAGGCTGTTGGCCCAGATGACATACTTGTGGAAGCATGGAGGTGTTTAGGTGAAATGGCAGTGGAGTTTTTAACCAGATTGTTTAATGAAATCTTGGAAAGTGAGAGGATGCCTGTGGAATGGAGAAAAAGTGTTTTGGTACCAATTTTTAAGAATAAGGGTGATGTGCAAAGCTGTAGTAACTACAGAGGGATTCAATCGATCAGTCACAGCATGAAGTTATGGGAAAAAGTAGTGGAAGCTAGGTTAATAAGGGGCGTGATGATTAGTGATCAGCAGTATAGTTTCATGCCGGGAAAGAGCACTACAGATGTGATGTTTGCTCTGAGAGTGTTGATGGAGAAGTACAGAGAATGTCAGAAGGAGTTGCATTGTGTTTTTGTAGACTTAGAGAAAGCATATGACAGGGTGCCTAGAGAGGAGTTTTGGTATTGTATGAGAAAGTCAGGAGTGTCAGAGAAGTATGTAAGAGTGGTACAGGATATGTACGAGGGTAGTGTGACAGTGGTGAGGACTGCGGTGGGAGTGATGGATGTGTTTAAGGTGGAGGTGGGGTTACATCAAGGATCAGCTCTGAGCCTTTTCTTATTTGCAATGGTGATGGACAGGTTGACAGATGAGATCAGACAGGAGTCCCCGTGGACTATGATGTTTGCAGATGACATTGTGATCTGTAGTGAGAGTAGGGAACAGATGGAGGAGACCCTGGAGTGATGGAGATATGCTCTAGAGAGAAGCAGAATGAAGGTCAGCAGGACTAAGACAGAATATATGTGTGAATGAGAGGGAGGATAGAGGAATGGTGAGGATGCAAGGAGTAGAGGTGGCGAAGGTGGATGAGTTTAAATACTTGGGGTCAATAGTTCAGAGTAACGGTGAGTGTGGAAGAGAGGTGAAGAAGAGAGTACAGGCATGATGGATTGGGTGGATAAGAGTGTCAGGAGTGATTTGTGACAGACAAGTACCTGTAAGAGTGAAAGGGAAGGTCTACAAGAGGGTAGTGAGAACAGCTATGTTATATGGGTTGTAGACAGTGGCATTAACAAAAAGGCAGGAGTTTGAGCTGGATGTGGCAGAGTTAAAGATGTTAAGATTTGCACTGGGTGTGATGAGGGTGGACAGGATTAGGAATAAGTATATTAGAGGGTCAGCCCAGGTTGGAAGGTTTGGAGACAAAGCCAGAGAGGCAAGATTACGTTGGTTTGGACATGTGGTGAGGAGGGATGCTGAGTATATTGGGAAAAAGATGCTAAGGATGAAGCTACCAGGTAACAGGAAAAGAGGAAGGCCTAAGAAAAGGTTTATGGATGTGGTGAGAGAGGACATGCAGGTGGTTGGTGTGACAGAGCAAGATGCAGAGGACAGGAAGAAATGGAAACAGGTGATTCGCTGTGGTGACCCCTGTGGTGACCCCTAACGGGAACAGCCGAAAGAAGATGATGCTGCTGACTCTATTGCATATTCTGTATCTATCTTAATCAACTGCTCCATTCATGAATCTACTCTACTGGAAATATGGAAATCCTTCTATACCACTCCTCTGCACAAAGGTGACAACTCTGTTGAACCCTCTAACTATAGACCAATTGCTATTCTCTCACAGCTCTCAAAGATCCTTGGAAAATGTATACATACTCAACTACTGCCCTATCTAATTCATGAAAATCTCCTCACTCCCTCACAACATGTTTTCCGCCCTTAACACAGTACATCGACTGCCTTACTATCCTTTACTCAAAAGGTTGTAGAAGCTATGGACAACAACCTCCTCATTCCCTGTCTATTCCTTGATCTCTCTCTAAAGCCTTTGACACTGTGTCTCACCCCATCCTTCTTAACAAACTCTCAGACATAAACCTCTCTTCTTCTACTCTTGGCCGGGTCCAGTCCTACCTTACTGGCAGAAAACAAGCTTTTAGATAGCAGCAGGCTTTCCCACCCTTACTTGCTATTCAATCAGGAGTACCCCAAGGCTCCATACTTGGACCACTCCTTTTCAACATTTTTACCAACAACCTGCATTCATCCTGCAGTCTCTCATCTATAATTCAACACACAGATGACTCTACTCTCTTATCTATCTCCAGTACTATCTCTGAATTACATAAACTAACACAGATTTCCTTTATCTCTGTTGAAAAATGGCTCAGAAATAATCAACTAATCCTTAACCCGAAGAAAACTCAACTCCTTCTCTTCCTACCGCAGACACTCTACCACCTTAAATCCAACCTTTCTCTTTCCTCCCTAGATGGCAGCACTATCTCTCCCACCTCACACACCAACTCCTTGGGGTAATAATTGATGACTGACTAAAATTTGACTTGCATATACAACAGGCCATCAAAAAACCCACCAAAAACTTGGACTAATTTATAGAGAAAAAAAATTCCTCACTACTGTCACTAAACACACTCTTCCACAGGTATTTCTCTTACCTAGTCTTCTATATGCTTCCCCCATCCTTACTAATATCCAAACTGCCTCACTGTAGAAACTGGAACAAACATACAACAAAATTGCAAGATTTATTCTAAACCAATCACTCTCGTCTCATCACTGCCTCTCACTAAACAAACTTCAGTGGCTGGAATTTCCGCACCTTCTCCTATAATCGCAACTCCACACTAGCTTTTCCATACTCAACAACCCCTCTGCCTGGCCTGCTCTCATCTCCCATGTTACGCTCTATTCTCCCCTCGGCCTCTCTGAAGTGCTGATCAGCATCTTCTCTCAGTTTATAAACTCAAAGGCAATATCAGCAAACTACTTTACAAACGCTCTCACTAAATTTGAACAAACTCCCTCTCCATATTAGATCCAACCTTTCCTTTCTCTGTTTTAAAAAGGAGCTTAAATCCCACCTACTAAACTTGAAATTATGCCATTGCCTTGACCACACATAGACATAGTCTGTCCTACTGTATAACCTGTTTGTATCTCCTAACTTTCTTTCTGTTAGTAACTTCTGCTTAAACTAACGTCCTAAACCCTCAGCTCTACTACTATAGCCCCCTCCTTTCTCTCCCCCCTCCCATTCTCCACTGTTTATCTTTCCCCCGACTTCCTATCAATGTCTGTACATTTTCCTTCTTTTGAACAACAAATATCCTTTTTGTTTTTACTCTTATATGTAGTACATTTAGACCACTGCTATCAGTGCAACCCTTAATGTTCATAATTTTTTCTTTTGTTTTTCTCTTTATAATTAATTTCATATTTGCATTGTTATTTTTAATAGTTTTTGTCCTGTATGTTTATCTTTGCTTATGTTTGCTGGGGCTCTTTCCCCTTGGGTCTCCACTGAAAATGGGTTGCTTACTATCAGTGCAATGCACATACTTAATAAACTTTTCTTTATTTTTTTTTGTATTGTGATTATTATTTAATATTTGTATATTGTCACTTTATCTTTACTTATGTTTTCTGGGGCTTTTCCCCTCGGATCTCCACTGAAAATGGGTTTGTTTGCAAACTCAGTTGGACTATCCTGGTTAACAAATGTGAAATAAATAAATAAATAAATAAATAAATAAATAATTAAACTATGTAAATAGCTTAGAGTCACTGCTCTCCATGCAGTGTCAGTTAGCAGTGCCCTTGTGTATACACAAAAGCCTAGAAACACTTTTTCCCAAAACAGTTGTCAGTAAAACCCGGAAAGCTTTTCTGCTGCTCTAGGAGCACCTCAGTTGCACACTGAGCAGCGCTGCCTTATTGATCAACCTTAGCCTACACAAAGTATAGGACCCTCATGTAGTCTCGGCCCTACCAGCACAATCCTGTCAAAGAAACCAATTCTCTTCCCTAATAAAACATACAGTAAAAGCCTGCTATCATGGACGGGCAGTATCTCATCATCTCTCTGACCAGCCTTATAGACATGGGAACCTGGAGACAATGTAGCAATTGTCTCATGTATACTGAAAACCACTTACTGCTGAAACAAACAAATACTTAATGTTAAAGATGTAGTCACACTGACACTGGAGACAAGACTCTTACATAAGGACAAATCAAATGTCAAACAGGTTGTCAACGTACTTAACACACTAAATAAGGTCATGACACATAAACCCAAATATGCAGAGATACTCGCTAGTAACTTACCAAAAGATCAGAGGCCTCCCAGACTGAAACCACTTACACACATAACAATGCAAAAAACAGCACATAATAATACACACACCAGTGTCTCAATAACCATCCCCATAAAGAGTAACACCACAAAACCTAAATGTATTGGTTATAGATGACTCCATTGGGAGACACAGTGATGCTCCCCTCTCTAGGCTGGATAAGGAGCGGGTTATGGTTAGCTGCTTATCAGATGCCAGGATACATCAAATACCTCAAGCACTCATGTCATACAACCACAAGTACCAGTATGACTCCTTCATTGTCCATGGCGGGATGAATGACTTGAGATGTACCTCACTGGATTATATGAAGAGAGACATGACTGAGCTTTCAGATTATGTGTCACAGGCAGGTATAAGCTTAGCCTTAGGCAGCATTCTACCTTCTCAAAGGATGATGCCACAAAATAAATAAAAAAATGATTGACTTTAACAATCAGCTTAGCTTCTGGTGTCAGTCCAAGGGGATACAATATCAGTCAGCCTGGTTGACAGGCTATGCTGCTTTGCCAGAGATGGTCTGCACCTGTCTCCTGTAGGCTTTTGGATACTGGCAAAGGCATTAGCAGTGGCACCAATCATTTGCCTGAGTTTCTGCAGTATATCATTACCATTACTAGATTCAAGGATTGTCCACAATTTGCAGTCATTTGCAAATTAGTTTGGACAAAGGCTATCTAAGTTTGCCTTAAAATCTGTGAATCAAATACCAAACAGGAAAGGGCCTAGTACACAATCCTGTGGCACTGCACTGTTCACTGGCCCCTTGGTAGAGGGGAATTCACACACTTTAACAGTATATGTCCTGTTGTTGATCCATTGTATTACACACATGGTGACGTAGTGGTGTATGGTCAGTTGAAACAGTTTCTCTGTGGTATTGACTCAAATGCCTTTACCAGGTCATGTTAGATGGATGCACATTCTGCCCTTCATCTATGGTCTTGGTGACTTTCTCAAAGAAGTAAACATGATTTAACAGATGCTATCTAGCATTAACAAATCAAAAATGGGTTGGTTACACAGTCGGGGGATTTCATATGTCCTTGTTGATAAGTTCAATTATGATTCTTTCCATTGGCTTACAGATGAGGCTAGTTGGGCTTATTGGTCCATAATTTCCTGTGTCGCATGATGGTTCCCCATGTTCAGACAGATGACTGCTGCTGTCCACCATTCTGCCTGACAATAGCCTGTCTGAAGGCTGTGGTTAAGCATGATCGATTGTGTCTGCTAGGTCATGTTTTAAATTATTGATAAGCATACATGGGGTGTTGCCATGGCTCATTGATGTTGTGTTTTTAACCTTAAGAGAGTGCACAGATGAGCTGCTATCTTGAGAAAATATGCTGAGTAATTTTTGTAATGTATACATTGTGTGATGAGTAGTGTGGTCAGGGTGGTGAAGTTTGAGCCAAGTCTGTCAGCTAGCAGGTTGCCTATTGCCTCTGGTTGAGTATTGGCAGTGAGTGTGCATAGCTATGTATTCACCATAAGATTTTGTACTTATTTAACAAAAGATTTGTGACAACACCACCAAGTAAAACCTTGGGTATGCATTATATGTCACACATTGGAACTGTTAACAAAGTCATACATCTCCAACTAGTTCACATAATTATGTAAGTTGCACATGATATGCCTATATGCTTATCATTGCAAAGGTGTGTGTGAGGGCTCATATACCATACATTGGCACTTTACAAATGAGGTGATGTGGTGCATGCAGAACAGCTAATGAGACAAATACTGACAGTCACGCAATGTTTCTGGACAACACCTAAATAATCCAATTGTGAATAGTAACACAATCATGCATACAATGAATTCCACAAGGTTACACGTAAGTATGACTTAGTTATATGTGTGTATATATAACAGCATTACAATATGGATGAAAGAAGATGTATGTGCCCATTTAATCAGTATGATGTAACATTTGCTGTATGTCACATGGCAGTTCATGATAAGTATACACATGCAGACATGTGACATACTGGAAGTACCACTGCGATGGCAGAATTAGCAATCACACATCCAGTGGTATGCAGATGGCTTGCAGACAGTTCTGAAAGGGTTGTGTTTCATGAAGTATGTATACATCTATGTGATGATGACATCATCCGTGGTGCTGCAGGAAGCATGTCATGTTGTCATGTTGCCAGGGAGAATTAGTGTATTTTGGATTCATTGGGCTATGTTAAAGGTTCTCCTGAGTAATATTTAAATTGAAAAGAGATTCAAAAGATCATATACTGGCATCAATATACCACCACCCATACACATAGCAATTGAAAGAAATCAAGTTTGAACATTAGGTCTGTGTAGGCATACAAATTGGACTCCATATGACACCACAGTAGCACCAGAACATATGTTTGATTTTACATTGTCACAGTGTACTTTATAGAGGATTACAGCATCAATGTATGCTGAGAAAAAGATGTTGGGAGGATTGTGTGATATAGATGGGGATTCACATATTGGTGGAAAATTGTCTGCCCACTCATACTTGAATGAACACGCACACACACACAAAACCACACACAGTCTGTTTTGAGATTAGAACCACCAGCTATTTACCTATACAAGTTAGAGAACAAAGTAGTTAATGCTCATGCTAACACAGATATCTCAGTGTTACACTGTTAAAGTGAACATTAGAGAGGACCACAACAAAAGTGTTTATTTATAATAAGAAGTGGACAGGTGTGCATGACATAGCTGTAGTCTCACATCCAGTGTTAAAATTATCTCAAGATTAATTGTATAATAAGCACACACTCACACACTTTGACCATAGTGAGATTAGAACCCTTACTAGATATCTGCAAAACACTGCACTTAACGCAAGCACCAAAGCACAGGTCTGACTGTCATGGTGTCAGACAACACTTTATAGCAGATGACATATTCAGTGTCTGATGGGAAGAAGATGGTAGTTGGAGTGTCTCACATTCTGTATAAAATGGTCTCTAGAATATGAACTAACTGAACACATACAAGATGACAGCTGTGAGAATAGAACCCCTATTTAGCTATCAACAGAACACAGTACTTAACTAAAGCACTACAGTACAAATTTGACTGTCACAGTGTATTTGTATATCTTTCCTTTTCTTTTTACATTTCTCTATTCAATCACGATTAAAGTCCCCAGCTATTATAATTTTCTTGTTAACCACCACATAGTCTAATATTTGATGAAACAGAGCTCTCATTCTTGCTAGTTATATATGCATGTAATCCTATAATTCTATAAAAATGTTGTCTCCAGCTCACATCCACAACAGTTAACCTTTCCATCCTTACCCATGTTGCAGCAAGTATTTTCACTCTGTTTTTACTCAACAGATCTATTTCAGAGCAAAGTGCACTTCCTAAATTCCATATTATGTTTTTACTCTACACATTTTCACTAGCTACAACTTAAAAAAATACTAGTATCAATCCCTTCTCTGACATCTATTCATGCATGCTTTTTCTCTCCACACTGGTTACATTGTACCTTGTCTTCAGACACACACCTTCTTGCTGTTCTTCCTTTCTCTCCACACTGGTTACATTGTAAGTTGCCCTCGGGCACACACATTTTTGCTGTATGCCCTTTCTCTCCACACTGGTTACATGTTAGCACCTAATACAAGCTCAGTGAAGCTACAGAAACAACTGGGTTTATCAAAGCTAACCCCCTTCCATTCTTTAACATGTAATACACCTTTCTTCACTGGATTTAACCTGCACCCCCATATAAATGAATATGCAATTGACATTAATTCCTTTTCATACTCTATAGGGATCATAAACACAACTGCGAAATATGCAGTTTTCCCCAAATACAATATTTATTAAATATACTTTCTTTCTGTATGACAATTTATACATTTCTCAGAATAAACATATATTCCATACCTTATTAATTATATATTCCCACTGCTGCAGTGGCACTACCTCCTTACCAAATTTAATATTGAATATGCCTATCTCTTCCATATTGCCTATCTCTTCCATATTGAACTTAATATACTCTGTTTCACATGGTATTCCTATACTTTTATCATTATTTAAACTCATTCCTATAGCATTCAAATATTGATTAATTTGCTTGATGGCTTCTTCCGTTCAATCTTAATTATTTGTCACTAAAACAATATTTTCCACATAAGAGAACATAACTGGTACCTTAATGACTTCAGTAGTCTCATATTCTGCTACTGCAAATGAAGTGTTAATCTTACTAAACATTGCATTCATAACTAATGCAAATATAATGCTACTCAATGGACAGCCCTGTCTTATCCCACTCTTTATATCACTATGTCAACTTAACCATCCATTCACTACAAGCTTTACTTTATTTTTCCATATGCTGAAATAAGTACTTTACTGTCTTCTCTTATATCTCATTATGTCCCATAACATTTTGTGTTATATCTTGGCAAATTCCTTACTCAAATCTCCTATCACAATTATAACATCTGACGTCCTATTCATTATATCATCTATAATTCTTTTATTATCATTAGTAACTCCTGACTTCTTTTTTCCCTTTTTCCAAATGTGTTTTTTTTCAAATATTTTATTTAATTTTGACTCCAATCTCTTATTTATTATTTTCATAAAAATCTTACAATCTGCTTAAAATGGTGCTTCAAGGCAGTGAGCCTAGCACCTATGAACCTACAACTTATTTAAAACTATCGGTATCCAATTTTTTATATCCTCTATTTCTTTTTCCATATAAAATGTATAGCCCCAATAAATATTTATTTTTGTCTAAAACCTTCATTTCACCATTCATTTAATAATTTCAGAAAAATTTCTTCTGCTAATCCAACATGTCTCTATACATATAATATTCTAACGCATCTAACCTTGTTGCTGGTTCTATATTTACCATTTATAACACATTATTCACTTAATCCAATGTCATTCCTTTTTCCAGATCCTCACTGTCTTTTTTGTTAATTTTTCAAGTTTGCAGTTTATTTTCTGTCTTATGTATTATAAATGTCTTTTCTATATATTCCTTTATTACTTTCACTATTTCTTGTTGACTATTAACACATTCTCTTCTCTTGTTTCTTAATGCTCTTATTATTTTTTATTCTCTCTCTTACCATTTTGTTTAAATAAGGTGATACCAGTTTCTTTTTCCCTTGTTTACCTTTATTTAAACAACTTTATAATCTTCCCTTGATTCATCATATATATTTCCTTTTCTCTCTCTCTCAAAAAAAACATATTTTTTACTAAATCTCTAAAAGCACATTTATTTACTTCTTTATATGTGTTCTCCTCTTTTCATTTTAAAATTTGTAATTCTAAAAAGCATGTCTTATTTCTTTTTTAAAATGTATCCACAAAGTTGTCAAATTCTTGCAAAATTCTCTCATACCTACACAATCTTTCCATAACTGCCTATCTCTTTCTGTTCATTCGTTATCTAATTTTTCTCATTTAATGTTTTAATACCTTTGCCTATTTTTATATATCAGTTTTTTCTTAAATTTCTAGCCATATTGCCAGTCACCTGGAATCCTGTAACTCTTATACATTTTTCCATAAATTTCATACTTTCAGAAACAATAACATAATCTCAGTTCATAATTTATTACTTCTGTAGGCCCACTGTTTATTGTTCCATATTATATACTATATATGGGTCTACTTCACATCACCGAAATCCCATTTCACTGAAATACATTTCACTGAGACCAAATCACCTAAAGTTCATAACATTGAAAACATAATTTCACTGAAACTCATTTCACTGACAGCTTACACAGCTACATTTCACAAGACCAAATGGCAAACTAAAGACAAACAAACTCACATAAATAAAGTCTACCTCCTTCCACAAGTTAAAGACTACCTATTTATCCTCTTTACAGAAAACAGACAATATAAAACCAAACTAAGTGGGGGGGCTATGCCCTCACACCCCGCAATGTGAGGGTGGGGCTTTCCCCGACTATATATACTGACTCAAGGTCAG
Organism: Protopterus annectens; assembly: GCF_019279795.1. Lineage (NCBI taxonomy): Eukaryota > Metazoa > Chordata > Ceratodontiformes > Protopteridae > Protopterus > Protopterus annectens. The sequence continues at coordinate 249,169,505 of NC_056730.1, read as the reverse complement.
AATACAGTGGTGATGAGGGCATATGCCCTTTACTTGCCTCACAGTACTCTATGCACTGCCACATCAAGTCTATAGCTTACAATTCAGTGAAATGAGATTCAGTGAAATTACTTTTCAGTAATTTGAACTTTAGGTGATTTGGTCTCAGTGAAATGAATGCCAGTGAAATGGGTTTTTGGTGAAGTGAAGTAGACCCATATATATATAACTTTCCACTTTTAGTTATTTCTGACATCATTTTCACATCATCACTCTCTTTGTTTTCTTAAAACACAATTAAAATCACCCACTAGTATTATACCCATATTCACATTTACATACTGTAATATTTTTAAACATTCATTCTTTTTCTTTCTTCATCACATATACATAAACTGCTATAATTCTATAAACTTGCTTTTCTATTTCATATCTACAACTGTTACTCTACCCAATATTACTAGAGAAACATCAAATATTCCTATTGAATGTTTATATAATATTCCTATACCTGAGCATATCTCTTAACCAATGTTGCAAATAAGCTCACATCCCCACACTTTGTTTGCTTCTAACTTTCCTCTTCTGTTGCAATTCTCATACTTCTATTATAATAATATCCAAGCCAAGAGTCATGCCCCATTCCAATATACCTGTTCTTCTATATATATTCTTTATACAATTCACATTTATTGCTAACATTCTCATGTCTTTTTTTACATGTATTTTCCCTTTTGTTATCCTTTGCCTCTTTTATTTTCTTCTATACCAAATCATTTATACTTCCTCTTCCTATCTTTTACCCTTTTCCCAATAGAGTTTTTTTCCCACAACCATACTGCAACTAATTTCTTCATCACTTGTTTCTGTCATTTCTTGACACCCTTCTTTTTCTATCATTTTATTTTTTTCTTCTCCGCCTTCTACAGGATCATTATTATCTGCTATGGTCTTCTTTTTTGATTTTTTCTGGATTTTTTTCTATTTCTTCCCCTTTCTCTATATATTGTTCCTCCACATAGTCTCTACCATCCTTCTCTCTTTTGTTCTTTTCTCTTCTACCTACAGTCCATCTATAAGTGACCTGTTGTTTACATTTAAAGTATTTCAATTCCTGCCCCATTAAGCCACAAATATAAAATTTTCTTTTGTCCCAATTGTTAATCAAATGATCAATTTTCCAGCAAAACAAAAACGTTTTTTTTGTCCCCAATATTTCACCATACCTTTGTTTCTCTGTACAATTATAACACGTCGAATATGCATTAATTTTTCATTCTCCATTTTCAAAACAACACAGCACTCTAAATCCCCAGTCCATAACCTCTGTTATCAGAATTTTTTGTAATGCTCATAACATCTTTACATGCAGTCTTTAAATAGTCTTTTTGTGATTCTTTTTTCAGACTTGATTCAAAACTGTAAATACATTTTCTTTTTTGTCTCTCTACTAAATGTTTGTAAAACATACAGATTCCATGGATTACAGTTATATTGATCCAAAAATTTCTCCATGTACTGTTGTCGTTCAAATATAATGGCAAAAAAGTGTCTCTATTACTATGAATGAATGGTTTTACCTTTTTTGCTGATATTCCCACTGGTGCTATGATTTTATCCCAAATGTCTTACTTGTCCATCTCTTTATTTTCTTTACAACTTGTTCTTATGAGGTACTTCTGTCTCCTTAACTCCATCTTATCTTCTCTTCTTTCTCCCAGTTTTAACAAATCTGCATGCAACTCCTTATTTTCCCATCTCACTTCCTCCGTTTCATCTTCTTGAATCATCTCCCTATTATCTCCCCAAGAAATCACATTCTCACTCTCTGGCTCACTCTGTTTTATCAAAACTTGTAGATAAATATTCCACAACTCTCCTGATTGAAAGGTTGTAACAGTGCATACATTTTGTGCCTCTCTCTATCCCTTCATACAGCTGTTCCTGAAAAGTAACTTTGGAATCTTGTAAAGATACTTTCTCCTTCATAGTACTCAGGACCTGCATTTCTCCCTTCTCACTGCATGCTGGCACAAGCTTGCATGCCTCTGCCTGTTCCACCACATCATTTTGTAAAAGCTCGACTGCCCTCAACCCCACAATATTTATTTATCATTTGTTGACCGGGAAAGTCCGACTAGGTTCCACAGAGCCTGTTTTCAGCGGAGGCCCGGGGAGAAATGCTCCAGATGCATGTCTTTGGAATGTGGGAGGAAACCGGAGTACCCGGAGGAAACCCACGCGAACACAGGGAGAACATGCAAACTCCTTTGCATGTGATCCAGACTTCACACTCACATGATGTGGATCCTCAAGCACACTCATGTCCACCATGCTCCTTCCTACTTCTCCTGAGCTGACACTGTGCCCAGACCAGAAGTATCACAACAACCAGTATCTCCTCTTGCAAAAGAGTAGGGGTTCTGTATTAAAATATACATACTTACTAACATACTTACAATATTTACATTATACACACTATCTATAGAAATAGATGTAGAGATATATTATGATATATTATGAGGAAACAATCTCTAGAATTCAGAATGATCTGTATGGCTCATCTAAATTGCCAACTATATACAGGTCAGTTTATAAGATGGTGAGAAAATGTCATTCAGAGAAAGCTTTGGTTGGAATTAGAAACCTTATTATCAGTTCATAAGTGTATCTGTGAACCACACTTTCCAAACACTGCTGATGTCAGACCAATTAGCTCTTCACAGCACATGAACAGTATATCACAAAATGAGAATGATATTTTGAAAGACGCTCACTCTGCTGGACATTTAGGAATCATTACTGGAAATTCTGATCCTATGAGAGTTTAAATGGGATTAGTCCATCCACACCCACATATACACATGTAAGTGTATAGATATACTGTAGATATACTAACACAGAGATTATTGTACCTTGGAGAATGTGGAATTGCGAAAGCTGCAGCACTGATGAACTTAATATATATTTCCCCCAATCACAATTAAATTGTTACTGTTTTGGTGTATGCAATTACCATCCCTGACTTTTCTGCAGAATTCCATTCTGAAATAGTATTTTGTTTATATACTGAAATAGAATACTTACAAGCATGATATCTTATGAATATTGTACCCAAAACAATTATTGTCAATCATGCTTTATTTAAATTACCCCTATACTTAAAGCTAAAGTGAGCAATAATTAAAATGTATGGAGTTTCCTGGATTAGTAGCTAATAAAAGTGAACCCACAGAAAGGGTCAATAGTAGGGTAACTGTGCTGAAATGGTACATTGTCAGTATCTATTGATTATTTTATTTTTATTTATTTTATTTGCAGTTGTTTAACCAGGATAGTCCATTGGGCCCAAGGAACCCGTTTTCAATGGAGTCCTGGGGAGAAAAGCTCCACATACAGATTATACAAAGATTAAGTTCCACACATAGATTACATGAAGATTACAGAATAACATTATACAATTTCAGGTTATAATCAGGTCAAATATATTTTAATCAAAAGTAATAAATGCAATAGTATTTAAAGTAGAATTTTTTTTTTTTTTTTGGGATAGGTAGTTAGATGCAGTAGGCTAAGAGATTGCTAGGTATAAGTAAGGAATTTAGGAATAAGTAAGAAATTATAGGGATAGGTAGTTAGATGCAGTAGGCTAAGAGATTGCTAGGTATAAGTAAGGAATTATAGGGATAGATAGTTAGATGCAGTAGGCTAAGAGATTGCTGGGTATAAGTAAGGAAATTATATACTACAAGCAAGCTTGAAATCACTATCTGGGATTTGTAAGAAGGGGAAGAGAAGAAGAGTGGAGAGTAGGTTATGGGGGATGGGAGCAGGAGCATTGCCATGTTGACGTTAGATGAGAATGAAGTAGTTTTTTAAAGTATGGGAGGCTAGTGGTTGTACGAATGGAGGGGGGTAGGGAGTTCCATAAGAGTGCTAGTGAGAAGGACAGGAGGTTTTGTCCTAGGGTGTGGAGGGGTCTGTAAACCTCAATAAGGTTTTGATTGTTTGATCTTAGAAGTCTTTGGGTGTGGTGCATTTTAAAGGTAGTTCAGAGGGAGGGACAGAGGTATGGTTGGAATATGAGTTTATGAACATAGGTAAGCTGAGTGTAGGAAAGGTAGTTGGGAGTTCTAGCCAGTTGAGTTTGTGAAGAGGTATACAGTGATGGGTTGATGATTTGTTGCTGGTGGCAAATCTGGCTATTTTATTGTAGCAAGAGGACAGTTTGGTTTTGAGAGATGATTTTAGGTTTGTTAGAAGAGGGGCACCATAGAGAAGGGAGGGAAGGAGAAATGTGGTAGAAAGAGTATGTTTTGTAGTTGAGGTGAGGAACCGATTATGTCGGTAGAGCATGCCGAGTTTTTGATGTTTTTTTTTTATGTTTAGTAGCAGATGGGAGTTGAAATTAAGCTTGTCATTGATTTGGACTCCTAGTAGTTTGATTTCAGATACCAGCTCAAGAGGTGTGTTATTTTGGCTGGTATTGGAGAATAAATTCCTGTCAAAGTTATTAGTTTTAGAGAGAGTAAATATCATTAGTTTAGTTTCAGCAGCATTAAGTGCTAGATGGTTGTCTTTCATCCATTGTTCAGTGGAGGAGAAGGCATCTTGAGTAAGTTTTAAAAGGGTTGGGATGGATGAGGCAGCACAGATAATTGTGGAATCGTCTGCATATTGAATAATGTTTGCAAGAGGGATAGAGTGGAAAAAGTCATTAATGAAAATATTGAAGAGGAGGGGGCCCAGTATAGAACCTTGTGGGACATCTGTGGGGGTGTTGAGAAAGGAGGAGGTGGCTTTCTTCCACTTGACAGCTTGTTGCCTATTAGAGAGATAGCTGGTAAACCAAGTAAGGGATGATAATGTAAGGTTTAGTTTAGATAGTTTAGTAAGAAGTAAGTTATGAGAGATAGTGTCAAAGGCTTTAGAAAGATCGAGTAGGATGGTAGAAACAGTGAGGCCAGAATCTCTAGCTTTATTCACAGTTTCTAGGAAGGATAGGAGGGCTGTCATTGTACTGTGATGGGGCCTGAATCCATCCTGGGTAGGAGTTAATAGGTTGTTATCTAAGAGATGGGGAAGGAGTTGAAGATGGATACATTTCTCTAGGATTTTTGAAATGGGAGAGAGGATGGCGATGGGACGGAAGTTGGCGATATTAGTATTAGTTCCACCTTTATGGAGAGGAATGATGTAAGCTTTTTTCCAGATGTAGGGGAACATTGCCTTCTTGGATGGAGTGGTTGATTAGGATACTGATAGGAAGAGCAATGGCTTCAGCAGCTATGCTGAGGAAGTATGAGGGAATGTTATCAGGGGCATTGGTGCATGGTTTTGGTTTCTGTAGAAGTTTTTTTATGGTGGAAGTAGGAATCATTTTAATGTGGAAGGCTGGGGGTTGAGAGGGTGGGGGATCAGAGAAAGAAGATGGAGGGGGAGCTGGGTGAGGAGAAGTGGAAGTAGTTGGTTGATTGTTATTTGAGAAAGAGGAAGTAAGTTTGGAAATAGAATCTATGAAAAAAAGAGTTGAATTGTGTGGCAAGATCAGTGTCTTGTGTATTTGGGCAGGGTATTGGGTTTTCTATAGTACCAGGTTTTAGGAGGGTGTTTATACCTCTCTAGAACATTTGTGGGTTGGTTTTGTGGTTGCTTTGAAGTTGGGAGAAGTAGTTGCGACGGTCTGCATAGATAAGCTTTTTAACTGAGTTACGAAGAGTTTTGTATTCATTAAGGGTAGATGAGGATTTGTTCCTGTGATATTGTGTCCAGGCTTTGTCTCTAAGTCGCATGTTTGTCAGTGTGTTTTTTGTTAACCAGGGGCTTGATTTCTTTTTTATTCTTTTAGTTATTAAGGGAGCGTAAGTATCTAGAAGATTTAGAAAGGTAGTATTGAAGTGAGTGATTGCATTGTTGAGGGGTAGAGTTTTTAAAGGGTACCAGTTAAGGGATTTTAGGGAGTCAGAGAAAGCTTCTAAGTTAAAGTTTTTATGGCATTGGGTAGTGATGTAGTTATGAGTAACTTGTAGGGGAGAAGGAAGACGTGTTGTGAAGATGGGAAGGTGGTCACTGAGGGAGTCGGGAAGTGTTCCACTTTTGGGGTAGTAGTGAGGGTGGGAGACTAGAATCCAGTCTAAGATGTTGCCACTAGTGAGGTCTTTGCATGGCCTAGTTATGGAGTTGATGAGTTGAGAGTAGTTATATAGGTTGATGTTGAGGGAGTCAGTAGGGGATAGAATGGAGGACCAGTTAATGTTGGTGTCTCCCATGATTATAGTTTCATTACAGATGTTAGTTGAAAGCCAGGAGAGGATCTCTTTGAGTATTGGTATATTGTTTCCAGGGGGTATGTAAAGGGAGGCTATGTATATATATTTGTGTTTGTTTAACTGAAGATGGGCTAGTATTAATTCTGCATTACCAAATTGGGGAATGTCTTTGTTAAAAGGTGTTATGCATAGGGAGGATGAGTAGAGTAGTGCTACTCCACCACCCTTTTTATGGGTTCTATCTGTTCTGATGATAGAGTAATTGAGTGGCACTATCTCTTCATTTTTGATATGAGGTTTTAGCCAGGTTTCAGAAATGGCTAGGATGTCAGGTTTATTATGGAGTAGCCAGGCATGCAGATTTGGAATTTTGTTAGTTAAGCTTTGTGCATTGAGAGATGCAAATAGGATGGAATTAGATATTGAGGAAGAGGGGTATGGGCCTGGGTTGGGGTGTATGTCGCCAGATAAAAGTATGGCAGTTAGAAGTTGAGTTAAGTAGTTGTGGTATTTAGATTGTTTTGAATGGGAGGTGCAGGTTGAAAAATTAGTGGAGGATATGGAGGGGAGAGTGGGTGTTGAGGTATTATGAGGAGGGATTAGTTTGTAATGAAAACATAGGTTGAGATTGATGGGATATAGTTCAAAAGAGATGGAGTTGTAATGGTAAGTTAGTGATGTGTGGTGTGGGTAGGTTGTGTGTAGGAGAGGGGTGTGGGTGATGAGATTAGGTTCAGTCAGATAGTAGATATAGGAAAGGTTGAGAAGTAGTAGAAGATGAATAGGGAGGGTTGAATATTTTATAAGCATATTGAGTTATGATAGTTAAAGTAAGTGTTAAGTAAGGAGGAAGCAGAAATGTGATGAAGGCGTGTTATGTGAGGGGGTGGGGATAAGAAGATGATGGAGAGGAAGTAGGAGTGGCTATGAAGGTATAAATGTAGATGTAGTGGGGGTGGGTGGGAATTGGGGGTAGGGTAGGGGAGCGGAGTGAGCCCGCAGGGCGAACGGAGCGGGGAAGACAAAGAGGAGAGTGAAAAAAGTATCAGCTACTACTGCTGATGATATACAAAGTTTAGCAGGTATGGTAAATATAGAATAGAAAAGGAGGAGTATTTTGTAGGGATGTAAGAGGTGTTATGAGTCAGGTAGTTAAAGTTGTACAGAGGGTGAAAAAAGGATTGTAGTCAGAGAGAGAACAGAAAAGGTTGTAGTCAGAGAGAGAACAGAAAATAGAATACAGGCTTTTAAGTTGAGGAGTCAGGTTACTAGGAGGGAAGCCAGGTAACATTACAGTTGCATCGGCAATTGGTTAGAGGGCACTGCCACCTAGTGGTGAGAATGAGGAAAACAGGCAGCAATGTTGAGCAGGTTACTTGCAACTTTTGCTGTGAAAGTGTCTGGGACTAAGGTGACTTGGGGGGAGAGAGTATGTCCGTGTGGTCCACGGTAGGCTGCTGAGTCACTTACAAGGGAGGATAGACAGAAGTAAATGTATTACTAGGTAAGTAGTACAGACACAATAGATGGTTTAAGGCTACCTACATTCAATATTAAACTTTAAGGGCAGTCTTCAGGAGTTCTATGAGTCAGTCTGGTAGGCAAACTCCAGGGAGTGTGCAGGAGATATTCCTTGTTTGGTGGTAGGGAGGGGGCTTCTGAGGTGAGCTTCTGAGGTGAGGAACTGTAAAAAGAGAGGAGAGATAAACTAGGTTAGCTTCACAAATAGTTAAAACTGCATGTAAAGAGAGGAAGGAGTAAGGGGGAATATTCAGTAGGAAGGAATAGTATATAAGACTTTAGTAGAAATGAACAGGGCTCAAGGGACAGATGTAGAAGTGGTATGTGTAGGAAGATAGAGAGTTCAAAGGGTAGACATAGAAGAAGGGGAAATGTATAGGAGAGTGGTAAGAGAAAAGAGGTAATAGGTAGCAAAGTTACAGCTATTAGAAAGTGCAAAAGAGAGTAGAAATAGTATGCAAGGTTGATAACTCAATCACTGTACAGAACCCAGCATTACCATGGCATACCAGCATGGTAAGGCTATGGGGAAAACTAAAACTAAGCTAGCCAACAATCAGAGTAAATTTAACAGGCAATAAATAGCACAATAGAGACAGTACAAGCAGATAATCAACCAGTAATAAAGGCAATGCAGAGCACATTAAATATACAGCTTAACAGGTACACAATCTAGATTTATAACAGTGACTAGAGCACTACTTGGAGGAATCAAAAGCAGTTATCTGTAGAAGACTGTGTCCTTTCTCCATCTGTTAGGCAGACAGAATACTAAGACAAGCAGGCAGGTAAATATGTTAAGAAAGGCAATTAAGGTAATGTAAATCAAGCAGGCAGGTAAATATGTTAAGAAAGGCAATTAAGGTAATGCACAGCATTCAATACATTCGACTAAGCAGGCAGGTAAATTAGTTTAAGAATGGCAGTTAAGAATTGCACAGCACTTATTACATTCAACTCACTGTGTAGTAGGCAAAGACAGACTCCAAATAATCAATTGTTATAGGCATAATAAGCATTTGAACCAGAGACAATTGAGGCATAGTACAGCTCTTAAAACATAGAACACAGTATAACAGAGGAGAAAGAACCAGGCGATGTTGGGGGATGTTTGCGAGCAAGAGCAGCCACTCTTAGCGTGTGTAAGGGATTATGCCCATGTTGAGACACACTTCAAAGGCGTTCAATCTTGCTTGGTATGGAAGCTAAAAACGCTAAGTAAGTATCTTCAGAGAGGCTCTCAGACGCACGCGTGTAGAGGCACGCTTAGGTGGTGTTTTTATTTTGCACAATATGGATAGCTAGAAACGCTAAGAAAAAAGCCTCAAGGTTTCTCAATATGGATAGATACACACGCTAGGAAAGAAGCCACAAAGTGCAGTAAGTGCTAACAAATAAGCCACAAAGCTTCTCAATATGGATTGTTAAACACTAAGAAAGAAGCCTCTAAGTGCAGTAAAAAACGCTACGATAGAAGCCTTAATGGGGCTTGCTCAATGTAGATAGTGGGTAACTCTAAGCGGAAGCCACGTGGGGAGCTTGCAGCTGGCGACCAGGTATAGCTAGCATTATGCTAGTAATTATGGAAAGCGTTCTGTATGACACCAAATTAGCTGCCGAAGTGATGGAAGAGCATAGGCAGGCATGAATCGCACTGAATACTGACTTTAGGCACCAACAGGACTAAAAACCATGAAATTATGCATGGAATTGGAGAAGTTCAGTAATTCATGCTGATCGTCAGGACAATAAAGTCTCATAAAGTGTAAGCAGTGTCTAATGCACAAAGGTTAGTATGCCCATGAATGCACGCAGTTCACCAGGATATACAGCTTTTGTTTTTAAAAATAAATAAATAAATAAAACAAGCTAGGCACAATAATTAGGACATCACAGAAAATGCAAGTAGACCTTCAGGTCAAACTGATTCTTTAAACTAAAAAAAGAGACAAAAAAGCTAGACATTGGTTTAAAAACTTACCGAGGAAATGAGAAACGAGCAGCACTACCGCAGGGACCCGACCGGGGCTGTTGTGCCAGCTTTGAAAAAGAGAGCGACACAGATTGTGACCTCTAGAAATAGATTCAGGGCTGGACAGGTGATGTAGGGGAAGGGGATATAAGGAGAGGAGTTAAGAGGCGGGAATTAAAAGCAGTGGGATGGGAGGAGTATGAAGGACAGAAGACCAAGAGGAGAGTGAAAAAAGTATCAGCTACTACTGCTGATGATATACAAAGGTTAGCAGGTATGGTAAATATAGAATAGAAAAGGAGGAGTATTTTGTAGGGATGTAAGAGGTGTTATGAGTCAGGTAGTTAAAGTTGAACAGCGGGTGAAAAAAAGGATTGTAGTCAGAGAGAGAACAGAAAAGGTTGTAGTCAGAGAGAGAACAGAAAATAGAATACAGGCTTTTAAGTTGAGGAGTCAGGTTACTAGGAGGGAAGCCAGGTAACATTACAGTTGCATTGGCAATTGGTTAGAGGGCACTGCCACCTAGTGGTGAGAATGAGGAAAACAGGCAGCAATGTTGAGCAGGTTACTTGCAACTTTCGCTGTGAAAGTGTCTGGGACTAAGGTGACTTGGGGGGAGAGAGTATGTCCGTGTGGTCCACGGTAGGATGCTGAGTCACTTACAAGGGAGGATAGACAGAAGTAAATGTATTACTAGGTAGGTAGTACAGACACAGTAGATGGTTTAAGGCTACTTACATTCAATATTAAACTTTAAGGGCAGTCTTCAGGAGTTCTATGGGTCAGTCAGGTAGGCAAACTCCAGGGAGTTTGCAGGAGGTATTCCTTGTTTGGTGGTAGGGAGGGGGCTTCTGAGGTGAGGAACTGTAAAAAGAGAGGAGAGATACACTAGGTTAGCTTCACAAATAGTTAAAACTGCATGTAAAGAGAGGAAGGAGTAAGGGGGAATATTCAGTAGGAAGGAATAGTATATAAGACTTTAGTAAAAATGAACAGGGCTCAAGGGGCAGATGTAGAAGTGGTAGGTGTAGGAAGACAGAGAGTTCAAAGGGTAGACATAGAAGAAGGGGAAATGTATAGGAGAGTGGTAAGAGAAGAGAGGCAATAGGTAGCAAAGTTACAGCTATTAGAAAGTGCAAAAGAGAGTAGAAATAGTATGCAAGGTTGATAACTCAATCACTGTACAGAACCCAGCATTACCATGGCATACCAGCATGGTAAGGTGATGGGAAAAACTAAAACTAAGCTAGCCAACATCAGAGTAAATTTAACAGGCAATAAATAGCACAATAGAGACAGTACAAGCAGATAATCAACCAGTAATAAAGGCAATGCAGAGCACATTAAATATACAGCTTAACAGGTACACAATCTAGATTTATAACAGTGACTAGAGCACTACTTGAAGGAATCAAAAGCAGTTATCTGTAGAAGACTGTGTCCTTTCTCCATCTGTTAGGCAGACAGAATACTAAGACAAGCAGGCAGGTAAATATGTTAAGAAAGGCAATTAAGGTAATGTAAATCAAGCAGGCAGGTAAATATGTTAAGAAAGGCAATTAAGGTAATGCACAGCATTCAATACATTCAACTAAGCAGGAAGGTAAATTAGTTTAAGAATGGCAGTTAAGAATTGCACAGCACTTATTACATTCAACTCACTGTGTAGTAGGCAAAGACAGACTCCAAATAATCAATTGTTATAGGCATAATAAGCATTTGAACCAGAGACAATTGAGGCATTGTACAGCTCTTAAAACATAGAACACAGTATAACAGAGGAAAAGAACCAGGCGATGTTGGGGGATGTTTGTGAGCAAGAGCAGCCACTCTTAGCGTGTGTAAGGGATTACGCCCATGTTGAGAAACACTTCAAAGGCGTTCAATCTTGCTTGGTATGGAAGCTAAAAACGCTAAGTAAGTAGCTTCAGAGAGGCTCTCAGATGCACGCGTGTAGAGACACCCTTAGGTGGCATTTTTATTTTGTACAATATGGATAGCTAGAAATGCTAAGAAAAAAGCCTCAAGGTTTCTCAATATGGATAGATACACACGCTAGGAAAGAAGCCGCAAAGCGCAGTAAGCACTAACAAAGAAGCCACAAAGCTTCTCAATATGGATTGTTAAACACTAAGAAAGAAGCTTCTAAGCGCAGTAAAAAACGTTAAGATAGAAGCCTTAATGGGGCTCTCTCAATGTAGATAGCGGGTAACTCAAAGCTGAAGCCACATGGGGAGCTTGCAGCTGGCGACCAGGTATAGCTAGCATTATGCTAGTAAATATGGAAAGCGTTCTGTATGACGCCAAATTAGCTGCCGAAGTGATGGAAGAGCATAGGCAGGAGTGAATCGCACTGAATACTGACTTTAGGCACCAACAGGACTAAAAACCGTGAAATTATGCACGTAATTGGAGAAGTTCAGTAATTCATGCTGATCATCAGGACAATAAAGTCTCATAAAGTGTAAGCAGTGTCTAAGGCACAATGGTTAGTATGCCCATGAATGCACGCAGTTCACCAGGATACACAGCTTTTGTTTTAAAAAATAAATAAATAAATAAAACAAGCTAGGCACAATAATTAGGACGTCACAGAAAATGCAAGCAGACCTTCAGGTCAAACTGATTCTTTAAACTAAAAAAAGAGACAAAAAAGCTAGACATTGGTTTAAAAACTTACCGAGGAAATGAAAAACAAGCAGCACTACCGCAGGGACCCAACTGGGGCTGTTGTGCCAGCTTTGAAAAAGAGAGCGACACAGATTGTGACCTCTAGAAATAGATTCAGGGCCGGACAGGTGATGTAGGGGGAGGGGATATAAGGAGAGGAGTTAAGAGGCGGGAATTAAAAGCAGTGGGCAGGGAGGAGTATGAAGGACAGAAGACCAAGAGGAGGGTGAAAAAAGTATCAGCTACTACTGCTGATGATATACAAAGGTTAGCAGGTATGGTAAATATAGAATGGAAAAGGAGGAGTATTTTGTAGGGATGTAAGTGATGTTATGAGTCAGGCAGTTAAAGTTGTACAGAGGGTGAAAAAAAGGATTGTAGTCAGAGAGAGAACAGAAAATAGAATACAGGCTTTTAAGTTGAGGAGTCAGGTTACTAGGAGGGAAGCCAGGTAACATTACAGTTGCATCGGCAATTGGTTAGAGGGCACTGCCACCTAGTGGTGAGAATGAGGAAAACAGGCAGCAATGTTGAGCAGGTTACTTGCAACTTTCGCTGTGAAAGTGTCTGGGACTAAGGTGACTTAGGGGGAGAGAGTATGTCCGTGTGGTCCACGGTAGGCTGCTGAGTCACTTACAAGGGAGGATAGACAGAAGTAAATGTATTACTAGGTAGGTAGTACAGACACAGTAGATGGTTTAAGGCTACCTACATTCAATATTAAACTTTAAGTGCAGTCTTCAGGAGTTCTATGAGTCAGTCTGGTAGGCAAACTCCTGGGAGTTTGCAGGAGGTATTCCTTGTTTGGTGGTAGGGAGGGGGCTTCTGAGGTGAGCTTCTGAGGTGAGGAAATTCTATATTAAACTTTAAGGGCAGTCTTTAGGAGTTCTATGAGTCAATCTGGTAGGCAAACTCCAGGGAGTTTGCAGGAGGTATTCCTTTTTTGGTGGTAGGGTGGGGGCTTCTGAGGTGAGGAAATTCAATATTAAACTTTAAGGGCAGTCTTCAGGAGTTCTATGAGTCAGACTGGTAAGCAAACTCCAGGGAGTTTGCAGGAGGTATTCCTTGTTTGGTGGTAGGGAGGGGGCTTCTGAGGTGAGTTTCTGAGGTGAGGAAATTCAATATTAATGTTTGCAACTATACCGAGTGCCAGAGATATTCCAGTGTTTGATGTCAACAATGAGGGTTCAAAGTATTGTTTTTTAAAGGTGCTCTGTACCACATGTGCTTTCTACACATTGTGATCCATACTCTATGTATTTAGGTAGGTAATATTTAAGGCCATCTTTTGGGGTTGTACCATTACTGGAGATGTTACTATGTGTTGTAGCGAGAATGACCGAGGGGCTAGAAGTCTTTAATATCACTGATGCCATTCTACCATTGGGTTCTGCTGAGCAGGGACCTGATAGGCAACTGATTTAGGTAATAAGTAAACTCTGTTCGGAGGTTTTGAAACTCACCAAAGCCAAATGTCAAATATGTGTGGCTTCTGTGACATTTATGGGACTTTTTTTTTTTAATTGAAAATGGTTTATGTCTGCAACCATATGCTGACAAGGTTCATACAACTGTGCATATAGAAAAGTATGCTGACAGATCTTCTCTTATGCAGTTCTTGAGAAAGGTACAGTATGTGTTAATATTTACCCTACATTTGGCAATTTGGCAGAGCTTGTCAAAAATTGGCGTGCTAATGAGAAATATGCTAGACATTGTTGCAGTGTGTGTTTCTTAGCAAGAAAAAAAAAGTTTTTGAGTTCTAAGCATACCTCTCAACCTTTTAGTGCAAGAAATTTGGACAAGGTCAAAAATAGTGGGGGGCAAAAGCCAAAGCTCAGGGATAATGTTTAGGTACTGCTCTTATAAACTTAGAAAGTTGTAGGAGTAATTGGTTTTGTAATAGTTTGCATTTTCTAAAGGGGAGGAAATCTGAAACTAAATTTGACATTATTGACTTCAGTCCTCAATGATTTCTCAGAAAACCATACATTTTTTGAATACCACAGCAAATATATAAGACAAAAGTCTGGGCAGTTGAGAACTATCATTCTAACAAGGTTATTAACTATAGTACTGATTCTGAAATATTGTAATTTAGCACTACCACTCATCCTGTAAACATTTGCTTGTCAGCACATGTCAGGAGCCATCCTTTTATAAAAAGACCAACTGGTTATTAATGTATTGTGAGCATTAACTGATGCACAGACTCACTATTCACAAATATAAAAAAAAAAAGCTTGAAATAGTCCTTTGCTGTCAAAAACTTTGTAACTATATGCATGATAAAAGAATTACTGGCGAGTCTGATGGGCTAGGCCTGTAAAGGCTCCAGGGCCATTAGCCTAGTACACACCTATGAACATATGAAAAAAAAACTCCAAAGAATACTTAAAACACATTTACAAAAAGCACCTGTAAGTTTACAGAGGTTAGGTTTACAACTGCAGAAGTATAACTTCCAATTATAACATAGACTGAGGAATATTATGCACAGGAGAGATACTTTCTATAGTGTATATTTCAAAGAATATAAAGATGAGCCGCTACAGAACAAACAGTGGAAGGTATGGGTTGTAACACACCTACCAATGACTATTGAGAAGCTGCATTAAAACATGTCTTAGAACACCATGCCTAGTGTTGCTGAGATATGTTATGACTAGATACCAGATGACGTGAATCACTCACAGCCATTCAAAGTGTCATACTAGTGTACATATTACTATGTAAATGTTGTGCTTTGAAGCTTTTTTCCCTCAGCCTCTGCTGAAAACGGGTACTCAGCAGTCAGAATTTCCCTGGTAAACAAATGTCAATAAAAAAATAAAATAAATAAATATTTTCCTTTCTGGCATGAACTGTCACATAGATATGGCTAATCCTCAAGGGTGGTAATGTGATTTTCCCAACTCACTCATGTACTCAAATTTACTGAAGCTGCATCAGAGGTGTAGCAAGGTATTGTTAGGAGGCATGAATAGGAGAAGTCAAATGATTGGTAGAGAAACACTGGTATTTATTTCTGTACTAACATTTCTGAATGTTAGTACCTAAAGTAGATCTGGACTGCAGGACTCTGATTCCTGAGAACTTTGAGAACTATCCAGTATAAGTTGTGCAATAATCCATTTGATATAAAAATAATAAGTGTAGTCTTGAAACAAGACCTTTTTTCTTTAGCTTAGAGTATCATTCATAGCTACTCAATACAGGTGTACTAGGCAGAAAAGAGACCCTTTTTTATTTGCTCATCAATGAACAGTTGAGGGGTGCTAGGTCATAGACTGACACCAAGCTGTAGATGAGCCAGCTACAACTCTGAGCTGCACCAGTCACATCTTGTGACAAAGTGCCATTATGATCTCAGGATAAAATGTACTGGACTACTGTCCACTGTTTTTACTAAGTAGTAATACAACATGCAAAAAAATGTAAATATTTAAGAAATATGGACACAGATATCTAACATCATCCAGCTATTGTAAGCATAATACAAACACAATAGCACATAATTCACCACTAACCCCTTAATATATACTGAGGCAATAAAAAAAAAAATACTAAATCCTCCTAGGACACACTCCAAATGAATTCTTCATTCAAGACAACAAACAAGAGTTACTCATTCTACATTTTACATATATGGCAACTCCACACAGATCACCAAAAAGTCACCAGGTAAGCAAGCCTAAGCTAATTTTTTGCCATACAGGGAAATGTCTTAATAATATGTGACACTATAGTTAGGCATACAGACTCTGCACCTGCAATGCTGGGCAACAGCAAGGTGAATATAAGCTGCTTGTTCAATGCCAGGACATATGAGGTGATAATGAATGACCTGAGACCATACATGCAGAAGGAGATGCAGAAAGCCATAATGGGAATTACTATGTATGTGTTAGAGGCAGTAAAGTCACTGGTCTTTTGTACATGAGTGAGATTGTGCCATCAGTGCCAGTTTCAGGTGAGAAAGGCCTGGTAATATTACTGGTAATTTGTAGATGACAGCTCAATTTGTAGACAATCATGTCAGCATGTAAACTGAAATAGATGCTGAAATAAACCAATTTCCTATTAAACAACTCAAGCCAAATCAGAAAAACATAAAGGGGGTGAATTCATAATGGAATTAGAAAGATCAAAGATGGCTTGAAAAGGTGGGGTGGTTGAATATCAATGCATGTGTCTTAGTAGACTTTAAGTAGAATTACTATAGAGACAGAGAGAGAGAGAGAGAGAGAGAGAGAGGGAGAGAGAGAGAGAGAAAGAGAGAGAGAGAGAGAGAAGCCAGGCAAATAGTTAAGGTCAGACTGCGTTGAGTTTGTATCTAAGGAATAGAACAGTCTAAGTTTGCATAACAAAGTCATTTGATAAAGATTAAGTTTATTGAAAGGAAGAGCCTCTGTGATGTTAATTATAAAAAGAAAAGAAAAGGCCACTATTACAGTGCATATAGTCAACATTAAAGAAACTAGTCCTTCCTATTAATTAATCACTGCTCCTAGAAAGTGGACTGCCTCAAAATTGTAATTTCTGCAATTGCACAGTTAAGAAGTGAGTTCTCCTTCATGTAAAATATTCTGTTTCAGTCTCAGGAAGAGCATCTGAATGTACTTGTTCCATCACAGTAAATGCAATCAGTGAATGAAAATCTGTCAGTAAAATTCATGGGGCTGTAACTAAAGCCATACTGCAATATTGTGACTGAATCATACTTGTAATGTTACAAAATTATCTGCTTATGTATACTTCCTAAGCATGTATTTAAAGAGACCATTAAGGAGCCAAACTTAGTTTCAACTACCTCAGAGCACTGCCTGGTTAAGTGACTTGATCATAGTCACAGAGAAGATAAACAGATGGTAAAGGAATCAAGCCCTGGATGCAGCAAGCACTAACTTTAACCTCTGCATTACCTACCAGATTCCGATTATGGACTAGCTTCTCTGAAATCGTATAGATGATTGAAAAGTTAAAACTAGGCCCAAGATCAAAGACCAAATAAATATATTCACAGATATACATGAATGGTATGATGATATCCTGATGAAAGAGGGTTGAAATAAGCGGTTAGTCTATTTCATTTCAGAAAGACAATGTTATTTTGCAGTAGAAGAGGACAATATGTTTTGAGGATCCTTGGTGCTAGTAAAGTTTGCAGAGCCTGAGCTATGAAGGAAAAGTATTTCTTTGACTGAAGACATTGATTTTAAGAAGGACAAAAGCATCTGCAGGGATATCCTTGATCTCAAGTTAAAAGAAATTTGGTTAACTTCAAATAGATAGGTTACTTAGTCAAAGTAACTTTGATGGTAGTTTGACTTCAGATTTACACCAGATATGCCTTGACTTTCTTCTGTCTTCATATAAAGCCCCAATATCTCAGTTTGGATTATAAATCTTTAGTAAGCCAGAGAATGGTTATGGGAGCTGCAATATGTTTTCTGAATGTAGATGGGGGTTTGAGCTAAAAACGTCAGCGCGATAACAGCATCAGAGCTAAGGTAAACAGGGATACAGTCATCCACACAGTGTTATGTAGAGAGAATGCGGCTTCCTGAGAGTCATGAGTATAGCAATAAAAAGAATATGAGGTTCACAATACGATCAGTGATTTTTGAGACTGTGTGGCAGAGGAAAAGCCTTTAGCTAATGTACGTATTAATGCAACTGTGAGTAGTTAAAGCCTAGTTATCTGGGTCTAGTTACAGTAATCCAAACGCCAAGACCAGGAGCGGAGGCAATAATTCGACCAGCAAAATAGAGAACTTTTTATTCACAAAATATCCAGATGCACAAGAAGTACACAATCAGACAAGCGCTTTCACCTAGTATATTCCAGGCTTTATCAAGTCAAACAATAAAACAGTTTCAACAGGTTGCTCAAATAGTGTAGATAATTAAGCACGTGCTGTAATTAATGTGATCAAGAATTTTTTGCGTTTAAACCCTGCTCAACTGGGAATATAAAAATCCAAAATATAACTAAATAACAGACCAGACAATATAAAAACTTAGATCTAGTCACGATAAATATTCTCCTATTCATACGCTTGTTAAAATAGCAATATCAAGTTAAAATTGGAAATAAAATTGTTGTAAGATATATAATTATACATTGTAATGGACAATGGCAACAACTAGATGTGTGACAATGGTCGCTTTACATAAAAACTATGTTCATGAGCAAAAAAGCGTGAAGTAGATTCCAAAAAACAGTTGGGTCGCATAACAAAACAAGATGGAAAAACTGGATGGTTCAAAAATGGGAGAAATGTACATGCTTATAATCTGGCCCTTCTAAGTCTAAGCACTGAACCAATGCTGAGTGAACCATTAAGTCCTGGTGCTTTCCCTGCATCAAGCTTGAGTTGCCAGATTAACTCCCTGAACTCAAGTGTGGATTCCCAATCACCACCTCTGATGTGGGGATTTACCTGTTCTAATACCATAAAAGTCAGTTTGAACTTAGGGCATTCCATAGAATGCTTGAAAAAAGCATTACTTTCTTTTTTGTTGTTTATTTCATATACATGCTCATAGATCCTTTTCCTAAATTCACGCTCTGTTTTACCTACATAAAATCCTCCACAGGTGGTGCATAAACCTATGTAGACGACCCCTTTGGTGGCACAAGTAAAATGCCCAAATGGTTTGAGGTTAATATGGCGTGCCTTTAAATACATGTGGTAGTCGTTAATTACCCTAGAGCATTGTTTACAGGCCCCACATCTATAGGTACCATTCACTTGCCGTGTTTTGCCTGTTTTCACATTGTGCCTTTTCTCAAAAATTGTTTTAAGGTTCTGCCCTCTTTTTTTGACAAAGTTAGGTTTGTCTGGTAGATAATGCTTAAACTCCTCATTATTTTGCAGTACAAACCAGTATTTTGACACGACCTTCTCTATTTGTGATGAATCATCAGAAAAGGTGTAAACAAAGTTTTCACATTTTTTAGTGATGCCCCTAATGTGGGGGAGGTTGTGATCTGCACATCCTAATAGAGGAGGATATAGGGAATTCCTCTTCGCCAGCACTTCATTAATAAGCATTTCTACTAGTTCCAAGGGGTAAGCCCTTTGGGTAAACATCTTACAAAGGTTATTTGCCTCTTCCAGAAAATCCTCTAATCTACTGCACATTCTAGATGCTCTAATAAGTTGCCCCTTTATTATCCCTTTCTTTTGATGAAAGGGGTGCTGACTGTTGAAATGCAGTAGAGAGTTCGAAAAGGTAGGTTTCCTAAAGACCTTAGATTGCAGCTCCCCATTGTTGGCATCTTTAAAAATGGTTACATCTAAATAGTGCAACTCATTTTCACTAATGTTGTGAGTAAAAGTAAGAAAATTAGTTGTTGCGTTAATGTATTGTAAAAAAGTTAAAAGTTGTTCTTTAGTACATTGCCAGATGATACAAATATCGTCCAGGTATCTACTATAAAACGTGATATACTGTGCCCAATTAGTCTTGACATTGATTTTAAGAAGGACAAAAGCATCTGCAGGGATATCCTTGATCTCAAGTTAAAAGAAATTTGGTTAACTTCAAATAGATAGGTTACTTAGTCAAAGTAACTTTGATGGTAGTTTGACTTCAGATTTACACCAGATATGCCTTGACTTTCTTCTGTCTTCATATAAAGCCCCAATATCTCAGTTTGGATTATAAATCTTTAGTAAGCCAGAGAATGGTTATGGGAGCTGCAATATGTTTTCTGAATGTAGATGGGGGTTTGAGCTAAAAACGTCAGCGCGATAACAGCATCAGAGCTAAGGTAAACAGGGATACAGTCATCCACACAGTGTTATGTAGAGAGAATGCGGCTTCCTGAGAGTCATGAGTATAGCAATAAAAAGAATATGAGGTTCACAATACGATCAGTGATTTTTGAGACTGTGTGGCAGAGGAAAAGCCTTTAGCTAATGTACGTATTAATGCAACTGTGAGTAGTTAAAGCCTAGTTATCTGGGTCTAGTTACAGTTAGGCAGTATTGCTAGCTTTTCCTGCTTGGTTTTCCCTGTGATCGTTGGTGGTTTGGAGTATCAGTTATCCTTTCCTTTACATGACTGGTGGTTTATCAAGATAGACATGAGCATTATAGTTCCATCTGCAGTGCTCTGAATTTACTACCTATATGTGGCCTTTGGATCTAATAAAGAAGATCGACTTTTTAAAATGTCAACATTCATATGGTCAAGACAAAATGACTGATGTTTTGTAAAGCTGAACAACACCTCAACAAGGCAAATTGTGTTTTTGGAGGGGGCAAGCCCCCCGACCCCCTACACCACCTGATAATTATATATACCAATTCTGAAATAATCTTACAGTGAGGAAAATGGCAAATTCCCTGAATCCCATTGTACCAGAATCTCAACACAAACAGTTCATCTTTTAAAAATGTCAGTCATATGATCTCATCCATATGAATTTTGATGATTTAAAAAGTCAACCTTCTGAATTAGACCCTGTGCCAAGATTTTGACCGAGAGGGTACAAACCATCTTAATGGCTATCAGGACCATGGCCTCTTATATCCCTATGCTGGAAGTGACATGTACTGAGGATTAGATAGATTCATGATAGATGGCAGTGGTGACATATGCAATGGTTAGCAGTCATTTAGTCAAAAAAGTACACAGAAAAAAAAGAATCGTAGTAAAGCCAGTGCAATCAGATTTTATTTAACATTCAGAAGCATAAACAGATTAGCAGTAGCATTAAACATCACATGCCAAATTTCAACAACACAATAACTTTTTTATACAGTTGACTAATTGGGGCAGCACTGAACTGCAGTCCCACACATTAACAGGAATGTTAAATGTCTGACCGTATTAACCATGCCAGCCTGAGTAGCATGCCACCTCCAAACCCTACCAGAAAGAAAATGGGAATAGAGTGTTCTCCATCCTATGCCCCACTAAGAACAAACCCACAAAATCGTCCTTTACGTCACATTGCTCTGCCATAACCTAATAAAGCAAACAAGAGGAGTGATGGATTATTCCTAACATGCACACAAAAAGGACCAATCCCTTCCTTTCCTTGTGTTACATAATCTCTTCCCTTTACCCTACTATTTCACCCTTTTTCCTTACCTCATTTCCTCAATTATTAACCTACCCCTAGCTTACTACCCCTATCTACTCCTGTGCAATCTATGCAGTAATACTTTGGCAGATATCTCAGTACAAATAAGTCTGCTTTCACATATTAAATTCTTGAAGACAGTCACAACAAGTGTACAAAATTAAAAAAATATATAGTATACATATATACATGCATTTCGAGGGCAAAGACAACTATGTGAGGATGCTGTTCATAGACATTAATCTACTCCAATGCAGCTGATAGAAAAACTGGCACATTCAGGAATAAGTAAACATCTATGTAAATGGATCCTAGACTTCCTGACTGAGAGACCACAGAGGGTGTGTTAAGGTAAGAACACATCGAAATGCATCACAATTAACACCAGGGTTCCACAGGGATGTGTTCTCAGCCTACTGTTATTCACCATCCTGACCCACGACTGCTATGCTAAGCACAAGTCCAATCATATCATCAAGTTCACTGATAACACCACATTCGTGGGGCTCATCACAAAGGAGAATGAAAGGGCATACAGAGAGAAGGTGGCATCTCTTCAGTTGGTGCGAGGGTAACAACCTTAACCTGAATGTAAGGAAGACCAAAGAGATTATCATCGACTTCAGGAAAAGGAGAACAAACCACCCAGTGCTCAGGATCAACGATGACAGTGTGGAGATGGTTGAGAGTACAAAATTTCACAGAATCTCTCATGGTTGGTAAACACCAGCCAAGTGGTCAAGAAAGCACACCAATGCTTCCCTTTTTAAGAAGTCTGAAAAAAGCTAAGCTTCCTCCTCATATTGTCTCCATCTTCTATAGAGGTGCAATAGAGAGAATTCTCACCTACAACTTCACAGTGTGGTTTGGAAGCTGCATAGTTACAGAAGGGAAGGTGCCACAAAGAGTGATGAGGGTTGCACAGAAGGTAACATGTTCCAGTCTTACACTGATACATCTTTATTCTGCAAGAAGCAGCCAAAAGGCGACCAAAATAATACAAGACAACACGCATCCTGCACGTGGACTGTTTAAGCATCTGGCATCGGGCAGGAGATATCGCAGCATCCACTGCAGGACTACAAGATTCAGTAACACTTCCTACCCTACAGTGATTAGACTTCTGAACTCTGGCACTAGTCCCAGGGGTCTGGATACATAATAAGTCCATTTTTATTTATTTGTGCAATATATACTTTCATATATTCCAAGTAAGTGCAATACTTATTTATTATATCCATAGTCGATATTATTTAACTCACTCTAGTGTGAAAGTTGTTTTATTTTACTTTAAATAGGGTAGTTAATTTAACTTAGGGGAGGGTATTCTTTTCATATACGAGTGCTGGTAAATGTCTCTCTCTTTCTTGCATGCATTGAGAGTAGTACTGTATTTGTTAGTTACTTTTATTCATTTACTTGTATGTGTTGTTTCACTTTCCTTTGTAATCTCAAGTGAGCTGAAGCACACATTTCATTTAGGCTACATGCGTGTAGTTCTAAATGACAATAAAGTTTACTTTGACTTGACTTTGACTTTGCCTTGTTATGACAGTATATTGACAAGTATTTAATAAAACATAATGTATGCGATTGACTGGGTAACTAGGTAATAAGGTGATTGCAAGAAACTAATTTCAGCCATTATCCTAGCCAGTGTCCATAGAAAAACAGAATTGTGCAGCAGGTGAAAAAATATTAGATAAATATCTACATATTTGTATGTGCAGTTTTTATGTGCATTAGATTAGCCAATAAACATTGATTGTTGTACCATTTAACTATTAATTTTCCTATTAACTCTAATAAAGACTCAACATCTTAGTAACCTTAAAGAAGTTCAAAGGAATATAATTAATACTAACATCACTAACTAAACTAACATTTTATCAAGAGAAACTGTCATCTCCTGAATAGCAGATTGCTTTTTTCTGGGCAGTAATTACATCATTAACTGAAGACAGTGCCAAAAACACAAAATGATAATCTAGAATTTACTAGTCATTTACAGTGTCTTAGTGTATTCCTTTGTTGAACTATAGCAGCATTGCTTATAAAGTCTATTATTAAAACAGCAGAGAAGTCAGTTATTTCACAAGAATTCTGCTGCCCCTTTCTTTGCTAAATTGCGTTTACTGATTCAGTAAGAAGTTGATATCATATCCCATGATATTTTATTTCTTTGTGGAGATCTTTACATCCCTGCAGTGACACATTATTTTCTGACACTCATTGCAAACTGTTGTAAATGTTTCTGTGTACCAAATTGTTTAACTTGTTTGGAGTCTCAGAAGACTATCTCCTTGCTCTCACAATTTGGCATTTAAGAACACTTGAGAAATCTCACATCAGACCACAAACATGCAATTATCCCCTTCTCTCGTTATTTTCCCCTGAGAAAGTTTGGAAGTGAAAAGTGACTACAGGGAAATCCTAAAAATCACGTTCCAATCTGCAAATAATATGGATTTATTTTCTGAGGTAAGATTAGAAGGAGAAAGTAAAACATCACAGGACTTAGATAAAACACTTCTTTCTTCTCATAATTAAAACTGCCCAGCATGTGTCTGGGATGCAATGTAATGGCAATGAATGCAATTATTTGCTGGTGCGCTTTTAGCACACGTTCTTATAATCTTTGCTGATCAGTCATCTGATTGGTTGTGATTTATGTGTAACATGTTTTATAGTGTTTAAATACGTAATTCTTGGCAAGATTTAATTTACTCTCTTAGCATTTGTTAAAATGTATATTTGTCAGATGGACATTTCAGTGATTACTGAATAATGGACACATATCTATCGATATATATGTATATATATATATATATATATATATATATATACATATATATATATATATATATATATATATGTGTGTGTGTGTGTGTGTGTGTGCGTGTTTAAAATGCTTAAAATATGTTAAAATATGGTGATCATCTTTGCTGTTCTTGCCCCTAAACTCTGGGAATCACTACCATATCATCTTACAGAAATCATAGACTGCAAACAGTGCAGACGTCATTCAGATAATACCTCAGTAAATATCAGAAAACAATCCATATCGCCTAACTCTCTATCCCCACACAAAGCCTTCAGTGCCACTTCTTCAAAAAATTTTCTTTTTTTTACAACAAACATTTTTAATAAATTATCCCATATGACATAGGCAATCTTACATTTTAAACATTTCTGACATGTACAATTTCTTTTACTGCTCATTGCTTTTTCTGTTTTCTCCTATCTTTCCAACACCCATTTCTCCATTTATGCTTTACTTTTACTACCCAGTCTCTTCAAAGTTAACTTAATGATGTTACCTTGCAATATATTCCCACCATACTTGTTTATGCAATGCCTCATTCATTTGCATGATCAAATTTGCAACGCCTGTGACATCAAAAGTGTAATCTACTATACACCAAGGTGAACATAGGCATTCCTATCTCATTGCGTTTATTACTTGTATACGTCTGTTTCACCACTTTGTAAAGATGTAGATATTTTCTTTGCTGCACGTGCTATTTTATGTCTTGGTTTTACAGTTTTAATGTATACTCTTTAAGTAACTTTAATGTTATGTTGTTGTTACTGATATGTTTGTAACCAAGGCTGTGCCTACAATTGGTCACATTTGATCAGTGCTCTACCCTGGTAACCAAAAATAAAATCAAATAATGGTCTGTGACAAACAAAGACGAAACTGCAATTCAATACATGACAGCATTAAAGAACATGCAAATTACAAAAGTCAGTGCTGTTGAATATTTACTCTGAGATGCTTTAAGAAGAGCTCCAACTCTTGTGAAATGTCTGAATAAAAAATTACATGTAAGACTATTTTAGGATGATTTGCTTTATATTTTGGCCTGTCTCCAAACTTATATTGCAAAACAATTTTATTAGTAGCCATGTGAATTACTTATTCAACAATATAAATTTTCATCAGTTTATCATGGCTGATGGTCATGGAGGGCATAATGGAATATCATTTGAATGCAAACACTGTGATGTGTGTAAAACACAAACTCTACTTTTGAAACATTCCCAGTGATTATTAATAAATCTGCCCAATATAGAGGAAGAGAAGGAGATGTTTTAATTACAGATCCATATGATGTTCTACTTTCATACAAACTCTGCATCATATGTACTGGATAACTTGTTATTAAACATCACTGCAAAGATACAGTGGACTTTGTTAATAGCTAAAGAACGGATGACATATAAGGACCATCTGATCCACATACATAGTGGGAAATCAACCTAAAGAGTTTCCAGTACATCAGCTGACAGGTAATATGCAATGTACAGTGCATTATAAATACTATGGTTGAGCACCAGCCATCAAGACAGTTCCCACGATTCCTACATCTGACACACATCTCACCAATAGCAGTGAACCATATGAGTTGATTTGCTGTAAAGATTTCTTATTAGCAAAGCTGGATATGTTTTGAAGCCATGACTCATGACCATGATAGGCAACCCATGTAGCTGAGATACAATGTACCACTACACTTTTGTGGACCCACAACATTGCTGATCATATGTTTGGACTGTTATTTTTTTTTTTTGTTTGTTTTTTGTTTAGTATCTTGCCAGCGCCCGCGCACACACACACACACACACACACACACACACACACACACACACACACACACACACACACACACACACACCTCAGTCTAAATCAGCACTTTTGTCTCTGATGCAATACAAACACACACCTAAACCTCAGTGTTTTGCAGTTAATATACAACACCTGCAAGTGTCATACCATGGCATAAGCCACAGCTTCTTTTTATATTATTTCATGCAGAATTTATCTATTGTCAGCTACACCAAGTAGCTTTGTGCCCCATCCTAACACAGTTTCGGGTTATTCAGCTAACAGATGAGTACAGCACATGTTGAATGCAATACAGATAATGAATAGCCACAACTCCCCAGTCACTTGCCTAACTGGAACTGCTGTATAGCAGACAGAGTTTCAGCTTCCACTCTTTTTCACACACTCTACATGTTTCTCTACAGCAAGTTTCCATAAGGAGATTAGTAGAATAATTTTCCAGCATTTTTTGTGGCTCTCAGAATGTTGATTATGATGTTGAGGATATTTAGAGAAAATGTTAGTGACTCAAATTTTTTTCTCATTGCACTCATGCTCAGCACTGTCCTATGAGGCTGGTTCAAATTGTATGCTTGAGTGACTACCTGCAAGTGCAAGTGAATAAAAGCAGCACAGATGTGCTAAAAATTAATGATTTATGCTCTGTAGAGGTGCTAAAGTGCAGAAATGGAAGCTTATCCAGGCACTATGCTGCTGGTATATTCCCACCTGTTTCATGAATTTAGCTTCTGAGGTCAGATAGACTGTTAGTGCTCCCTAGTGATGCTTTAAAGAGATCAAATGTTTTTGTACCTGAAATATAGACACAACCAGGGACACATGCTGGGGAATGCTTTGAGGGTCCCCAGTATAAAATGGATATGTGGCAGAGCTATTCCATGATGGTGACTGCTGCTACTAGAATCTGTTATTTTGTTAAGCAGTGCAGGTACCAGTATAGTGGCATGAATAGTGTCCATCTCAGTCGTTTAAACAAAGGTGAAGAAGAGGTCTGACACAAAGCTCCACAGAGGTACAGTTAGCATGCAAGACATGTCAGTGTCCTTCTACTTTATAATCAGAGGACATTTAAGACACAATGCTTATATTTATTAGTTAATGTGTTTTAGCTCAGGAAAAGATTTTAAGGAATAAGTTCTTGTATTGAAGGAGGGTGGTGAATCTCTCCAGGTGCAGGGGTGAGTAAGTTTTGAGTGTCATAGCAGCATCATATTACCCACTGCTATAATTCTGTAGAGAGTAAGTGTATCATTAATATCTTACACTATTGTATACTGCCTGCCAGTACCTTTACATATCTGCTGGAATAAAAATGAAAACAAACTAAGTGCAACACGGTTGAAAACTTTATTGAATGGTGCCAGGAATGAGTGCTATCATCTGAACCTTAAATATTTCATCAGATTCCTGTTGAAAATCCATTTAGTCAAACTTAAATAACAATTAAAATGTCACAAGACCACCTCCATTAAAATTTAAATGCGCATACACCTGAAAACTGTTCATGCACAAACTACCTATACAACTTCTTTGTAACTTGAATAAAGCCTCTACTAAAATATTTGCAGAATATTTCATTCAAACGGTCATTTAGTCTATGATCTGCATAGCATTTTATAGTACCTGGGATGTATATTTCTTGATGTCCAAGATTTTCAGCATTATCTCCTCTAATATCAAGTTCAATGCAGCCAATAACATAGAACACACATTTCTTATATTTTCACATTTGCTAGTATGGCTGCACAAAGCATTTTATTGCACTCATTTTTTATGGTGTAATACTTTTCATATACTCTTCTATTCAATTTCCTAGTAGTTTTGCCTATGTATAATACCTGACATGGCATACATTCTGCTGCATATTTACCATCTCATAAGTACTGTACAACATTTTTGGAGGATAGTATGACATTTCTGTATTTTTACAAAAAAATTATGGATTATTGGCTATATGTCTGCAGTAGGAGCAATTCTGACAAGCATATTTCCCTGCTACTACATGCGTCTTACCTTTGTTTTTATTCTCTTTTTCTAACTAATTTTTCAACTTGCACACTATTTTGTTTACAAATGTTGTTTTCTCCCCTAAAACAGACCTTACCGTTTAGTCCTGTTTTACAATATTCAAATTGTTTGATAATATTTAGCAGGTTTATATCTACCTGTCTCTGGGGATGCATCTTCTAAATCTTGGTTATTTGATTGCTGAGTGTATGGCCAACACACATTTTTCTACCTGCATCTACCTGCATATACCTCATTACCAATTCCTTTGATCATTTCAGTGGGGTAATCATCTCAATAAACATTTTTCCAGCCATTTATTTTCAGTCATGTACTCCATGTAATTTGACTTGACCTTATAAACTGGCCCTTCACCCATTTCTCTTCATTTGTTTCAGATGCATACAGTCATACTGTAAGTAATTGTTGCTTGTGGGTCTATATTATGATACTGCATGCTTAGAAGAGTGAACAATACATAATCGACCCCATGTAAGCGAAAGCTTACAATGTTGAAACCTCAGAACAGTGATTTATTTTTCCAAGGAAAAAAAATCGCTGTTCCAAAACAAACAAAAAAACCCTGTAAAACATTAAATAATGTGGGGGGCTGTGCCCCTCACCCCCCTACTTAAATATACCAACTCCGAGATCGCACTACAGTGCTAAAAAGGCAAAGTAGCAAAAGCAGCCAAACAAATTCTTTCCCAGGGAAAGAATTAGCTGAAAAGCCGCTTCACTATTTTGCCTTTTTGCGCTTTTCTGTTCAACAAAGATGCGTTTGACAACCTGTGTCTGTGACAGCGTAATAGGGAGCCATTGCTTGTAACTTCTTTTCTCATAACACTGGTTAAAATGCATTAATTTGTAGCATTTTTACTAATCAAAATGTCCATAGGTTCACAGGAGATTACCAGGCTAACGGCTTAAGAGCCCTTACAAGCCTAGCCATTACTATCCAGAGTTAATCCAATTTTCAATCCCTAAGGGCTAGAGGATGACTTAGGTTTGTGCCTATGCCTTTCAGTATTTTACAGGCTGCCCCTGCTCTTAAAAGACATGGGCATCACCTGAGGAGTGAATTCATGATTCCCCATCCATTGATCCAAACTACATTTACAGAGGATTAGAGAAGGGCTCTGTTTTATATATATATATATATCTGTCTCTCCAACATGTTTGTTCATGTCACATACCAGGTTTAGATAATTGGAATAGGTAATCCTCATATTATTTGTCTTGTGAATATGTAAGTGTCTTATAAGCGCTGGATTTGAGAGTGCCTTGTAGGTTAGGCATAGATCACCCTGGAATAGTTTGTAGGAAAGTGAGTTAAAGCATAGAGCTTTTAGTCACTCCAAATAGGACATGTTGTTTCCACCCTATTCTTTTTTCTTTTTGTAAAGAATCTCTGAGGCCACTCCAGCTGTTGCAAGCACCCGATGAGGTAAATACTGAAAGGTGAACAGTATGTGATTCCTTGTCTGATAGCAGAGTAGAGAGCTACTATAACTTCCTTGGATCTGGATGACATTTCTTTACTTATAAGCTGTGCCACATAGAAGGGATTCCTTACCACTGTGGACACATAGGTTCATAGGTTCATAGGGTCATACTAGGCTATCTGCCCTAGGGCATTTATAAGCCTAGCCAGAATGTGTTTGGCTTTCGCCACCCATTTTAAATTTATTTTGCTATGCCCTTTTTCGAGGTTAGTATAATGTGCCTCTGTCTAACAGTGACACAGAAGTGATACCCGGGGTAAACCTACGATCTCCCATCCACTCATCAAAATTCCTCTTGAAGAGAGTCAATGAGGGACTCTGCCTAACCTGGACTGGAATTTTATTCCAGAGTGAAGGGAGCCTCTGGGTTATGAATCTGTCCCTCCAGCATGTCCTATTTATTTCAGAGCTGAGGTTCAAGTCTCTCGAGTACATAGCTTGATGGGATTTGGATTTTCTGAGGTGCAGCATGTCCATTAATTCCGGGTTGGACATGGCTTTATATGTCAGGCACAGATCGCCTCTGAACAGGCGGTATGCCACTGAGTAGAGCTGGAGTTTCTTTAACCGGGCAGCATATGGCATCTGTTTGAGCCCTTTTATCCTCTTGGTGAGGTACTTTTGGGGTCTTTCCAGTTGCTGCAGGTGTCTGGTAAGGTACATCCCAAAAGGGGCATTGTACTCAATTATGGGCCTGATGAGGGATGAGTAAAGAGGCACAATGACGTCTCCTGATCTAGATGTGAATCCCTTCATGATTAGGTGGGCTATATAAAATGTTTTTCTAACCACTTTGGCCACGTGGTTTTCAAATGAGAGATTGCTATCAACTTGGGTCCCCAGGTCCCTAATTACTTCTTCTGTACTTAATGGATTAACACCTATGTGGTAATTTGTGGGCACTTTGTTTTTGCCAAAGGGGATGACTATACACTTTTTGGCATTTAGCTTGAGGCCATGGCTCTGGCACCAGTTGTCTGTTTATATGAGGCCCTTTTGGAGGATGCTTGTGTCAACTGGAGAGTCGATTATGGCGCCCAGTTTGCAGTCATCTGCGAACTTGGTCAGCCACAGTCCTTCCGTGTTGGCCTGTACCTCCGAGAAATATATACCGAACAAGAGAGGTCCCAGGACTGAGCCTTGTGGGACACCACTTGTAACTGGTTTTGAGTCTGACATGGCTCTAGCAATTCTAACCATGTGGGTTCTGTCCTTGAGCCAGTTTGCAATCCATCTAGTGACATAGGGGTTTATATTTAAGCTGGTGAGCTTATCTATAAAGCCCGAGTGGTGTATTGTATCGAAGGGTTTTGCGAGGTCCAGGTAGGCTGTGTGGACCACCTTCCCCTCGTCAATGGCCTTGGTGACTGTTTCAAAGAAATCAACCAGGTTTAAGAGGCAGGATCTGCCCTTAACAAAGCCGAACTGGGTATGATCCAGTGTTTGTAGGTCCCCAATATCTTTATTTATGAGGTCCATGATGATCCTTTCCATAGCTTTGCAGACCAAGCTAGTCAGGCTTATGGGGCGATAGTTTCCAGGATCTGTTGAGGCACCACCTTTATGGAGTGGGACCACTGTTGCTGTACGGCACTCTTTGGGCACATATCCTGTAGTAAGGCTGAAATTGAACAGTAGTTTTATGTTTGGGTTTAGCTCTTCTTGGAGTTCATGTAGGATGCAGCCCGGGACACCATCTGGTCCCATTGATGCTGTGTTTTTTGCTTTGGAGAGGGCGTCTCTTACCTGAGCATCTTTGATGTCAGGGGGGTAGCACTCTGCTGGGATAGATATTTGCCCTTTTGGTGGGGAGGGGGGGAGAAGTTTGTGCTGATCCTGTCAGCTAGGATGTTGGCAATGTCTGTAGGTTCGGTGTATTTTTTGTCATTTTGGACCAATTCTGAGCATATCTGGGAATTACCACCCAGGTTCCTAACATAACTAAAGAAAGCCTTGTGATTATCCTTAGTGTCCTGTGCAATTTTTCTCTCGAAGCTGGCCTTAGACAATTTTATGTGTGCCCGTAGTTTTTTGCTAATACTGATCAGTGATGCCTTCCCTTTTTGGGATTTTGCTCTATCATTTAGTAGCTTCCTCCTTCTATTGTATAGTTTGTTTATGGCTGGGGTCCACCAGACAGGACATCTGCCTTTGGAGGATTGGGTCTTGGTTTTATTTGGGATCGCATGATCCATGCATTCCTGAAGGTGTTCATAGAATGGTGGTGAAAGTTCAGGCTACTGTCTATCTGTGTACCTTAATCACTCAGCTCTAGGTCCACTCTTAGGGGAATGCTATTAATGTTGTAATTTGGCATATCTGACTTCCCAAAAGCATATAATTATTAATTTTATTTATTATTTATTTGCTGTCTGTTAATTGGGATAATCCAAATGGGTCAACAGTACTTGTTTTCAGTGGAGACCCAGGGAGAAAAGCTCCACAACTAGACATTAGGGTGCACGTTTAGACATTTAGTTCCTCAACAGAGAAAGATTAGCATATTTATAACACAGTGTTTTGTTAAGACATTACATAACATATTTACAACACAGTGTTTGTTAAGGCATTACATAATACATTATAAATGGAATGAAATTAAAATGTCTTATTGCTTAGAGATTTGATTAAAACTTTATCAAGTTAAACATCATTACTGTGTCTGAAATAGATTTCTGGTGAAGTTTCACAACATTAAAATGGATTAGCAATAGATTTCAGGTGAAGATGGTGATTAGTAACTTGGTCACTAATATGTATGAAAATAGGCTTACTCTAGGTGGTTTAGAGCAGCTGTTTGTAAAAAAAAAAGAGCGACAGCATTGTAGTTTTGTGAGTTATACATTTAGAGGGGGTTCTGAGTGATAGAGAGGAGAGTACAGTGATTTGTAGTTGTAGAGGGGGATAACAGCGATAGAGATGGAGGGAGGGTAGGCAGAGGAAGCAGGTGTATGGGTGGGCTAGCTTGGAGTCAAACGTGCAGAGCCATGACTTATTCAGGTTTGCTTTTAGGGAGGCTTTAAAGAGAGGCAAACTTTGGGCTGATTTGATGGCTGAGGGGAGAGAATTCCATTGTTTAGAAACAGACATTAGACATATAGACACTGCCCTGGTTGTTTAGATGGTTTGGAAATTTCTAGCAGGTTTTTGTTTTCAGATCTGAGGAATCTGTTAGGAATGCAGTCTTTGATGAGTGTGTCTAGTGCAGGGTATACAGTGGGTTTATAGAATAGGTTATGCATTGTGGATATTTGGATGTATGTTATTTTGTTGGGAGTTCAAGTCAGTTTAGTTCACGTTGTGGTTTACAGTGCTGTATATGGTATTTAGAGTTAGTGTTGAACTTTGCAACTTTGTTATAGCATTGTTCCATTTTTGTTTTACTGGAGATTTTCAGGTTGGTGAGTATGCTAGAACTATAAAGTAGGAATGGCAGTATGAATGTTTTTGCAAGTGCAATGTTGGTTGAAGTTGTTAGGAATTGCCTATTTCTATAGAGAAGTCCTAATTTTATGAGTTTTTGTTATGTTTTGCTGGATATGTAGGTCAAAGGTGAGATTGTTATCGATAATTACACCGAGTAGTTTCACTTCTTGTACTCTTTCAAATATGGCATTGTCAGTTGAGTGGAAGTTACATTGGTCAGAGCTAAGAGTGATATTTTTAGGGTGAAAGATCACAAGTTTGTTTTTGGGGGGGATTTATAAAAAAATGAGCATCTGTTAGCCAGGATTCAATTGTGGTAAAGGATTTTTTTAGTATTAGTGAGTAGTTCTGGAACAGTGTGAGAGGTACAGATTATGTTCAAGTCATCCACATATTGAATCAATGTTCCTGGGGAAGAAGCAGTATGCAAATTATTAGCAAAAATGTTAAAGAGTAGGGGACCTAGGATGGAGCCATAAGAGGCTCCTGTCAGGTTATGGAGATAGGTGGAAAGTTGATTTGACCATTTAATAACATGTTTCTAGACTTGTAGGGAGCTTTAAAACCAGTATACTGTGGTAGGGGAGCAACCTAGATTAGACAGGGTATGAAGGAGTAAGGGGTGTAAGACAATGTCAAAGGCTTTGTAGAGGTCCAGCAAAACTGTGGCCACAAGGTTTCCTTCATCTCTGGCCCAGTGTATGATGTCAGTAAAAGATAATAAAGCCGTGAAAGTATTGTGTACATGTTGGAAACCATGCTGAGTTTGAGTAAGCAGATTGTTCTGCAGTAGGTATTTCATTGACTGTTGGTGGATACACCTTTCAAGAATTTTTTGATATAGGAGATAATATGGATATGGGTCGAAAGTTTGCTATTTCGATGGAGTTTTCTCCTTCATGTATTGGGGTTATATGTGATAGTTTCCATATGGTTGGGTCTGTCAATTCAGTTAGTGATCTATTAATGAGGATGCTGATTGGATAGGTGACTGAGACAGCAGTGAGTTTTAGGTGTAATGCTGGGAGATTATCTGCAGATGTGGAGCAGGGTTTTAGTTTGACTAGTATTTTTTTGATTTGTTAAATTGATATAGGCTGAAAGGAGAATTAGGTAAAGCTAACTTTGTTTTGGTTATTTGTGTTGTTAACAATAGGGTCTGAACTTGATACTGAGGAGTTATTAGAGTTGGAAAGTACATGAGGGGGTTGTGTGTTGATGGTAGTTGACAGTAGGTCAGATATGGATTTTATGAAGTGTTTATTAAATTCTTCAGCTATGAGGATTGGGAGGTCATTGGGAGAAGAGGAGTGCTGCTTTTTTGTGCCAGGTTTGAGAGGAGTTGATACTGAGTGCCAAAAAAGAATTACATTTATATTGCTGCTGAAGGTGTGAATAGTAGGATTTTTTGGTTTTGTCTACTAGTTTAGTTACACTGTTGTAGAGTGTTTTGAAAGAGAGAAGATTTTATTCTGTTTTATTTTGTTTCCATGTATTCCAGGCCTGGTCTCTTTGTTTCATTAGGTTAATACATTTAGTGGTTATCCATTGTGTTGTATTTTTTTTTTTTTTGTTTATAGAGGTGTTAGAGTATCAAGAAGTTTGAGGAAGGTAGAGCTGAAGTGTTGGACAGGATCACTGGGAGGTAGTAGTTTTAGGGGTGTCCAGTTAGTTTTATGGAGTAAGTCACTGAATATTTGTTGACTGAATTTGGTTTTGTTTCTGATTTCATTGTGTGTGCTTTTCTATGGTGTGTACTAGCTCTTATGGTAAATGTGGGAAGGTGGTCACTAAGTGAGACGGAGAGTCTACCTGAGGTAGAGAAGTTTATTGGCTGAGACACTAGTATCCAGTCAAATATAGAATGACAAGTGAAATCATTAGTATAGCTTGTTGGGCTTGTGATCAGTTGTGTGAAACCAAACAGATAAATACTATTAGTGGGTGAGTCAGGTGTAATGGAATGCCAATCAATGTTAATGTTACCTGTGATGACTGTTCCCTGATTGATGTTTTGTGATGTCCAATATAAGATATCTTCTAGGACATGTATATTGGTTCCTGATGGAATAAATACCACAATGATACAGATTCTTTTTTATATCATTAAGGTTCAGGAAGGTTATTAGTATCTTGGTTTTGGAGAAGGTGGACACACTTTTCCAACAGGGTATAATGTTAAGTATGGAAGGATATAAAAGGGCTGTCCATCCCCACATTTTGGTTTATCTATTCTATGTATGACATAATTGGGGGATTTTCTTTCTGTACATTTTATGTTGGAGGTTGGTCATGTTTCTATTAGAGCTAGTGTATCTTGTTTGTTGTGTTCTATCCAGACATGCAAAGGGGAAATCTTGCTGCATATACTTCTTAGGTTCAAAGTTACGATATTTAGGTGTTTAGTGTTTTTTTTGGTTGCATTTGCGGTTGTGCTTGGGTTTGGGTGTACATTCCTACTCTGTAGTAGGATGAGGATTAGATATGAGTACAATGAGTTGTAATTTGAAGTGGGGGTTGGTGTTAAGAATATAAGATGTGATTAGGAAGATATAGTAGTTGCTATTCTGGTGTTGGACATGTAAGGGAGGGGATAGTGAAATTGTTGGGGTGAAATGTTAGAGAAGTAGTTTTGTTTTTGCGGTAGGTCGGTCATGGATGTTATGATCTGTAGCGGTGTGAGGCTGTTTAGTGGTATGGTGCTGTGGCAACATTAAGGATTATTAGCAGTGAGGCTAGGCAGCTGACAAGCATCATTTTGGGGAAGTAAAGTAATGAAAATGAAAGAAGAAAGAAGAGAGAAAGAAAAAGAAAAACTATAATATTTTTATTGAGGGTTATTAGGAATAGGGTTTTAAATAATGGAATGCTTTTGTAGGTGGAGTAGTATGGAAAGAGGAGGTCTAAGTTGATTGGTTAATTGGTTCATGTGTTGTGGAGATCTGTGATTAGTCAATTTTGGAAGTGGCTGGAGTGTTTGTGGTTATAAATGTAGGAGTATAGGGGGTGGGTGGAAATTGGGGGTATGAGCAGGCTAGACCTGATCACAGGAAACTAGAGAAAACAATCACTAAAGCTATAAGTAATAGCTAAACTCGGAAAGGCTCACCCAGACTCTGCTACACTTTGCTGTGAAGGAAAGGTTAGTTTGATTTTTATTTGTTGTATTTTGTATTACTTTATTGCTTTTTTATATTTTGAGTACTGTGATTTGTTTTCTTTACCTTATGTTTTACTTTTGTAGTCTGCTTTTAACTGCATATTAAAACTTCAAAAGAAACCACATCACTGTCTCTTGTGAGTCAGGCAGAAATTTTTCCCATCTGCCCACCCTGTTACTATTCTGTTCTTAAATACCACTGTCTTTCTAGTTGCCTGCCTCTTATGTTAATTTGACCATATGTCTCATTTCCTCTCTGCTTTCACTGGCTTGTGTGAGTAAGCATAAAATTATCATTTTGTGAAATCACTCCCCTTCAACTCTTTAAATTTATTGGCCATCCTACTGTATTCCATAGTACCAGAATACAAAAGTGACCACCCACTTTCAATCTATCTTGCTGTTTTAAAAATAGTGACTCCCCACTAAAACGTAACTTTTTAGACAGGTAAAACTTAAGTTACCTACTTTCACATCTAACTTCTCTAGTGCACATTGCAGTGTTTAGGATAAACATTTTTTTTCATCTTACCTTTAACCATCCCTGTGACTAGCAGTTGCTCTAATATTTGCTGGAAAGCATTAGGAAGCCTTAAACTGATACAAACACTCAACTCTCCTTGTTAATAAGGAGAAATTAATCATAGGCACTAAACAGCCTATAATTGCAAAGTAGCTTGCTAAGATAAGGGAAAACAGCTTCTGTACTTTACAAAAAAAGCACCAAACCAGGCATGTCCAAGGGTCAGCTTCCGGTGATTTCTCCTGTCCACCTGGTGAATCTGGGTATACTGGGGCAATGCAGCAATTGTCGCATGTGCACAGACAACCCTCTCCTCTTACCACCCAACACCACAACCTCTGAGAGATGCACTTACATAGCCAAACTCGAAGCAAAGCTCTCTCCACCCAAGATTGTGCTAGACAGTCAAGAGGAGGAGGTTAACACCCACACTACACCTCAAATAACACATAGCTCTTCTAAACCCACACCACCAACACCCACACATAGCAACACTAAATTCACATATGTGGGGGCTCTTAACTGTAACCTGCCCAAGCAACAAGGATATCCAAAGCTGAAACGCAAACAAACACCAATCACAACCAAAGTGTCACATAGCTCACAACACCAGTGTGCCATCCAGCAACAGCTCCTAAGGCAAGACAACGTACCTAACACTTTAGTCATAGTTGACTCTATAGTCAGGTACACTGATGTCCCACTCACCACGCTGAACAAGGAGAAGTCAGCTGCCTGTCAGGTGCCAGGATCCGCCACATAACACATGCACTCAAGTCACTCCACAACAAGTAGAAATATGACTCTGTCATTGTCCATGTTGGAGTGAATGACTTGAGACATACCTCCCTGGACTACATGAAACGAGACACGAAAGAGCTCTCAGATCATGTGGCCCAGGCAAGTATGACCCTAGCCCTGAGTAGCATCCTGCCTTCACCCAGAATTATACCACAATATAAGGACAAAATGATTGACTTCAACAATTGGCTAAGCTTCTGGTGTCATTCAAAGGGGATCCAGTATCTGTCTGCCTGAGATGACATGATCGACAGACCACAATGCTTTGCCAGAGATGGTCTGCACCTGTCGCCGCTGGGATTCAGGTTACTGGCTAAGGCTCTTGCCACCCTTATACTGCCTTTTTTAGGCAAAGTTCAAAGGACAAAACCATCACCACAACAGGTACAGGCATGCAAAATCTGAAGGTAATACTACTCAATGCTAGCAGTCTAAACCTCAAAATGCACTCTCTTGAGGCACTCCTAAAAATGGAGCGCATTGATATCTGTGCAGTAACTGAGACCTGGTTCAAGGCTCCAGAGAGCACCCCTGCAATGGCAGGCTACAACTCTTACCACACTTTTCAGCCAACAAACCAGCATCGAAACACTAAAGGTGGAGGAGTGTCCATATTCACCAAGGATATTCACACCACCAGGTTAGTTGCCCAACACAATGCGTCTGAAATTCTCCAGGTGCAACTAACACTAGGTAAGACTGCAATCCAAATTGTAGCTTGCTACAGATCCCCCACCATGCCCCAAGGTTCGCACTACACCTTTCTAAATACTGGAAAATATTAAGATACAATCAAACACCCTAATACTGGGTGATTTCAACTACCCTGCCATTAACTGGGAAAACTACTTGTGTACCAACACCTTTGCCCAACGGTTCTTGGAATTCATAAATTCCAATGCCCTGGATCAACTAATCCATTGTCCCACCAGGGGCTCCAGTATCCTAGACCTGGTCATTACCAACATGGGAAATCAATGCTCCACACCTCTTGTCACCCCCTCGTTGGTCAGGTCAGACCATAAGCTAATCACCCTTAACATCCACATCCCACCCCCACCCCGCAGTAAGGAAACCTCCATAAAAAACTTCTCCAAAGCCAACTTCATGCTACTCATGTCAGAAATGACAAACTTCATGACACCCATGCAGATGGGAACTGAAAGTTCAACTGCTGAGTCCTACACTAAGGCACTGTACAAGCACATCCACTCATTCATGAATCGTGCCATGATGCTCTCCTCCAAAAAAAATGAAGCCAATCTGGTGGTCCCCTGCCATAAACAAACTTTACAACAAAAGGAAGAAACTGTTGCAGAAAAGAGAAAAATCCCAGGATGCAAAAAAACTCCCTTACCAGCCTCACTAAGAAGCTGAGATCCCTCATAAAATCCTCCAAGCTAGTTACAAGAATAAAATTGCCAAAGATTCCAAAGACAACCAAAAGGCATTCTATAACTATGTCAAGAATCTAAATGGCAATGCTCAGATCTGCTCTGACCTACAACATAATGGCATTAAATATACTGATCACAAGGATATTGCCAATATCCTGGCAGATCGATTCAGTGCCAACTTTACCCCCCTCTCACCCGCTAAATGACCCATCTCAATACCAAAAGATTGCCAAATTCCAGTAATAACATTCACACTGTTAAAAAATGCACTCTCCAAAGCTAAGAATACAGCATCCATGGGACCAGATGACATCCTGTGCTGTGTACTACATGAACTACAAACTGAACTGGCACCTCACCTAAGTGTCATGTTTAATCATAGCCTCAACTCAGGCTTCATGCTCACTGAGTGGTGCACAGCTACAGTTATCCCACTCCACAAGGGGGGATTCACCTTGGATCCTGGGAACTGCCACCCCATCAGTCTGATGAGCCTGATCTGCAAGGCCATGGAACGTATTATCATGGAACTTATAAACAAGGACATTGGCAACCTTCAAACATTGGACCCCACCCATTTTGGGTTTGTGAAGGGCCGATCTTGTCTCCTGAACCTGATTGACTTCTTCGAATCAGTCTCCATAGCTGTGGACGAGGGTAAGGCAGTCCACACATCCTATATGGACCTCGGCAAGGCCTTTGACACTATCCCCCACTCTGGAATCATAGATAAACTTGCTAAGCTGGGCATTAATCCCTACATCACTTGATGGGCTGTCAACTGGCTTACTGACAGAACCCACACTGTAAAAGTATCTGACTCCAAATCCAGCTCCAGACAAGTGACAAGTGGAGTACCTCAGGGTTCAGTCCTGGGACCACTCTTGTTTGGCATCTACTTCTCAGAAGTACAGGCCAATAGTAAGAGACCCTGGCTAACAAAGTTCACAGATGACTGCAAACTGGGAGCCATTATTGAATTTCCAAATGAAGTGGATACTCTACAAAAGGGCCTTACAGAAGTAGATGCTTGGTGCCAGAGTCATGGGCTCAAGCTCAATGCCAAGAAATGCATAGTTATCCCCTTTGGAAAAAAACATGTCCCCATGAATTACCACATAGGTGGCAGTACACTAAACACTGAAAGTGTGATAAGAAACTTGGGGACACAGGTGGACAGTGGTCTCACCTTCGATAACCACATCGCCACAACAGTCATGAAATCCTTCTATGTGGCACACCTCATCACTAAGGGCTTTTCATCCAGAAAAAAGGAGGTCATTGTCCCACTGTACTCATCCCTCATTAGACCCATTATAGAATACAACACCCCATTTGGTATGTACCTCTCAAGACACCTGCAACAACTGGAAAGGCAGCAGAAATACCTCACTAAAAAAAAAAAAAATCACAGGCCTAAAGCAGATGCACTATGCTGACCGCCTTAAAAACCTCCAGCTATACTCTGTCGCATATCGTCTACTCAGAGGCGATCTCTGCTTAACATACAAGGCCATGTCAAACCCAGAGCTGTTGGACATGCTACACTTAAAGAAATCCCAATCCCTCAGAGATACACACTCCAGGGATCTAAACCTTGTCATCACAATAAACAAAACATGCTAGAGAAACAGTTTCCTGACCCACTAAGTCCCCAGACTCTGGAATAGCCTGCCCATACATGTCAAGCAGAGTGACTCTTTGGCCCTCTTCAAAAGGAACCTTGACGATTGGATGGGAGAAAGGAAATTCACCCCATGGATCACGTTAGTCACCCTGCTAGACAGGGATCCAGGAAGTAAATAGTGTGGGAAGAAATAGCCAGGGAATTGTTATGGCTAGGCTTGTATAGACCACAGGGCTAAAAGCCTAGTACCAACCTATGAACCTATGAACTTAAAGGAAGCTATGGCTAACCTAGAGTATGCCAAAAACCTATACAGAGGCAAATTAGACTAACTATGGGAAGGGAATTACAGAAAAATGTCCAGGAGAGGAGGAATCAAGCTAGGCTAAATGGTAGGATAGAACAGAAGCAAGTAGAAACCAAATTAAGTACAAGAAGCGAACCAACAGGGCAACAGATTCAATGGTGTGCTGGCTGCCATTCAAAACAGATTACTTGCATGAAATATAAAAGTTATTAATGTACTTTTCAAATGTAGTGAACTAATGCAGTACTATGTAGGCTTCAGACTGAGTATAGGACAGATACACGCTGTTCACTTAGTCGAGTGTACTGCCTGGAAGAAGGAAAGAAAGAAAGAGAATTAGTTGAGGGAGACCTACTATGAATATGACTTATGTAGGATAGAAAAGAGCGACCGAATGGAAATAGGAATGGGGAAATGGAGTGAAAAAAAGCTTTTACTTTAGTGAAAAGATTCACCTTTAGGTAGTAAAGGAAGGATTACTAAGGAATACAGAAAGTAATAAATTAGTATAAATGGGAAAGGGGTAATAGGAATAAAGAGAAAAAAAGTAGAAGTAGGCAGAGTTTGGAGTAGAAATAACTATATAGACATAAAAAAATTATTGTTAGGCACAATCAACAGATATTTAACATGTTTCAGTGCTCAGCTCACCCCATTAATCAAAAGAGAGAGAAAGCATACAGCAGTTTAACAAGCTAGTAATCATATAGCAGCATCCAGCAGTTAGAGTAGGCAGAGGACCTCAGTACAGTATAGGGATGTACTCCTTTCAAGCAAACTATCCTAATATTTAACAACAAAAGCAGCATTCTAATGAGCAAGAGCTAAACAACATACAAAGCTTAGAATCAATACAATGCTTAACATAATTAGATGATAGAGGTGAACGTACAACGCTTTGGTTCAGTATACCATTTAACTGCAATAGGTATCGGAGATGACTCAATTAAACCCACTAAACAATCAGTATGTCTACTTGAAGAGTATCCATGGATGCCAGTAGAAATACCTTATTACAGCTCTAGCACACCACCAGGACCACTATGAGTAGGGGAGTCAGCACGTGAAACTAGAATGATGGTGCACAACGTCAGTAGAGAGTTTGAATGCTACAAGGCATACTGAGAATGAAAAAAATTTCAAATTAAACAGCAGGAAGTGCTATGAGAATTCCTACATCCCTGTTATCTAGACCAGATCAGGGGAAACTAGAGAAAACAATCTAAAGCCGTAATTAGTAGCCAAAGGAAGCTACGGTTAACCTAGAGTATATCAAAAACCTATACCAAGGGAAATGAGATCAACTACAGGAAGGGAGTTAGAGAGAAATGTCCAGAAGGAGGAAGCTACTACATGATAGAGCAAAATCCCTAATAGGGAAGGCATCTCTGATCAGTACTAGCAAAAAATTATGATCCCTCATAAAATCCTCGAAGGCCAGCTTCGAGAGAAAAATTGCATAGGACACCAAAGACAATCATAAGGCTTTTTTCAGTTATGTTAGGAACCTGTGATGCAACTTCCAGACTTGTTCTGAGTTGATTCTAAACAACAAAAAATACACTGAACCCACAGACATCGCCAATATCCTGGCAGACAGGTTCAGTGCAAACTTCTCCACCCCCTCCCCCCAAAAGAGCAAGTATCTATCCCGGCAGAGGGCTGCCTCCCAAACATCTCTGATGCTCAGGTGAAGGCTGCCCTCTCCAAAGCAAAAAACACTGCTTCCATGGGACCAGATGGCATCCCAGGTTGCATCCTACATGAACTCCAAGAGGAACTAATCCCTCAAATAAAAAGTATACAATCTCAGCCTCACTACAGGATATGTGCCCACAGAATGGCGTACAGCAACAGTGGTCCCACTCCACAAAGATGGAGCCTCTACGGACCCTGGAAACTATCACCCCATAAGCCTGACTAGCTTAGTCTGCAAGACTATGGAGAGGATCATCATGGAGCTCATAAACAAAGACATTGGGGACCTACAGACACTAGATCTTACCCAGTTTGGCTTTGTCAAAGGCAGATCCTGCCTTTTGAACCTGGTTGACTTATTCGAAACAGTCACCAAAGCCATAGATGAAGGGAAGGTAGTCCACACAGCCTATCTGGACCTTGCAAAGGCATTTGACACAATACCCCACTCGGGCATCATAGATAAGCTATCCAGCTTAAATATAAACCCCTATGTCACAAGATGGGTTGCAAACTGGCTCAAAGACAGAACCCACAGAGTGAGAGTTTCTGGAGCCATGTCAGACTCGAAACCGGTCACAAGTGGCGTCCCACAGGGTTCTGTCCTGGGACCACTCTTGTTCGGTATATACTTTTCCGAGGTACAGGCAAATGTGGGAGGACTATGGCTCACCAAGTTCACAGACAACTGCAAACTGGGCACCATAATCGACTCTCCAGCTGACACAAACATCCTTCAAAAAGGTCTCACAGAGACAGATAACTGGTGCCAGCGACATGGTTTAAAGCTAAATGCCAAAAAATGTATAGTCATACCCTTTGGCAAAAACAATGTGCCCACAAATTACCACATAGGCGGAAACCCATTAAGTACAGAGAAAGTTATTAGGGACCTGGGGACCCAAGTTGATAGCAATCTCTCCTTTGAAAACCATATTGCCAAAGTGGTTAGAAATACCTTCTACATAGCCCACCTCATCATGAAGGGTTTCACATCTAGATCAAGAGAGGTAATCGTGCCCCTTTATTCATCCCTCATCAGGCCCATCATAGAATACAATGCCCCTTTTGGGATGTACATTACCCGACACCTGCAGCAATTAGAAAGACCCCAAAAGTATCTCACCAAGAGGATCAAGGGTCTCAAACAGATGCCATATGCTGCTCGGTTAAAAAAACTCCATCTCTACTCAGTTGCATACCGCCTACTTCGAGGCGATCTATGCCTGACATACAAAGCTATGTCAAATCCAGAAATAATGGACATGCTCCACCTCAGTAAATCTAAATCCCTTAGAGCCACACGCTTGAGGGACTTGAACCTCAGCACAGAAATAAATAGAACTTGCTGGAGGGACAGGTTCATAACCCAGAGGCTCCCTTCGCTCTGGAATAGAATTCCAGTTCATGTAAGGCAGAGCACCTCACTGAATCTCTTCAAGAAGAATCTCAATAGGTGGATGGGGGATCGTAGGTTTGTCCCAGGGATTACTCCCGTGTCACTATTAGACAGAGGCACAGTAAACTAAACCTTAAAAAGGGCACAGTATACTCAAATCAAGGGGTGGCGTAAGCCATACAGAATCAGGCTAGGCTTATAATTGCCCCAGGGCAGATAGCCTAGTATGAACCTATGAACCTATAAGAAGAGGAGAAAAAGAGCTAGGCTAAATGGCAGGATAGAACAGAGTAAGAAGAATCCAAGTTAAGAACAAGAAGAGATAACAATAGGGGGATAGTTTCAGTGGTGTGCTGGCTGCCGTTCACAAGAAAAAAAGAGGACAAAGACAGCTACTGACTACATGGCTCAAACTGTGGATTTACAATACCAGCTCTATGAGAATTTAATACACAATGAAAACAGTGGGATTAATAAGACTAACAGTGATGAAGATCTATCCTTTGTAACAATTGATAGAGCAGATATTACTGTAT
This sequence comes from Protopterus annectens, assembly GCF_019279795.1. Lineage (NCBI taxonomy): Eukaryota > Metazoa > Chordata > Ceratodontiformes > Protopteridae > Protopterus > Protopterus annectens. The sequence goes on along the minus strand of NC_056730.1, from coordinate 249,124,972 downwards.
TAGAAGCGGAAGATTCTTCAGAGCTGGCCAGCAAAGATATTCTTGTAATTGGAGATTCAATTATTAGAGGAACTGATACTTATATTTGCAGAGATGATAATGAACATTGAATAGTGTCATGCTTGCCAGGAGCAAAAATAGAAGATGTCAGACAAGCTTTGGAATGCCTTAATGTAAGGAAGTATGGATCTGTTTTTATTCATGTTGGTACAAATTATGTCACCCACAAGGATTCTCTGACTGTTAGTCTGGAACTGACAGCCCTCTTAGATAGTATAGCTTGTACTGGTGTTAGGATGTATTTTTCACAAATCACCTATAGAAGGATAGTCAGGTCACTGTGAATAAAAATATTTTTTTCGGTAAATACCTACATGGAAAAAATGTCCTGTTTTAAAAAAATGGAAATGTACACAGCATCCAAGATTAGTTTTGGGCACACGTGTTCAGATAGGATGGTGTGCATTTGTCAAGATCAGGGAAGAGAATTTTTGCAGCAGATATTTTGCAGTATTTGACAAACACCAGACATGATTTTTGCCAGGTCAAAAATTTAACAGTTCACAGATAAGTCTGATGGTTGTTGATGCTAGGAGCATTAATAATAATATTTTTTTTAATTGGAAAATTTTCTACATTCATACAAGATTGATGTTGTTATTGTTTGAGAAACATGGATAAAAAACAATGACTAGAAACCAGTTCTATCAGGGTATAAATGTTTTTACTGTAACAGACATTCTAACAAAAAAATTAGGTGGAGGTGTTATGATAGGGCTTAAAGATAGCTATGAGACCTGTGATTATTACATGTTCACTGATAACACTAATACTATAGACTGTGTAACTGTGACAATAAACACAACCCTGGAACATATAATAATTGCTGGAGTATACAGAAAACCAAAGTCAAGTGACGATGACCTAGAGGAATTCACAAATTTCTTGCATGAAACACAGGAGGGAAGAATAATATTAGCTGGGGACTTAAATTTACCATAAACAGACTGGAATAATATTGACTCAACAATGTTAGTAAGGAAATTATTCATAATGTATATTCAGGGACAACAATTGCTTCAGATTGCAAAAAATCTACCAGGGGAAGGAACATACTAGACATTGTTTGTGTTACCAAAGAAATTACTGTAACTTCAAGTCAAGTTTTACCACCATTGATGTGCAGTGATCATGGGGTTATAAAGTTGATGTGCAGTGATCACGGGGTTATAAAGGTTAATTTTTTGCTAAATAATTCTTCCAGACTGAAATTTAAGCCAATGCACAGAAGGTTAATTACAGATTTTATGAAATCAAAATAGTCACTGTGAAACTAACTGGGGTGAGGTGTTCAGTGGAAAAACTGCAGATGGAATGTGAAAAGTTTTTGAAAGAGAAATTGTTTGAGTGCAAAAATTAAAAAAAAATGTTTGACATCAAGATCTAGGCATACAAAATCAGGGGGATATATTTTTCCATAAGAACAAGATATCTGATGAAGGTGAGAGGCAAAAATATAAGAAATACATTGAGAACTGAAATAAACAAGCTGGACAAGCAGATTAAGCATAGTGTGAGACAAGATCAAGAAACATTTGAAAAACATTTATATAAAGATATTGAGCATAATAGGAGACCTTTTTATCTACACATAAGATGTGGAAGGAGTAAAGGCACACACATTGATAAACTGTGTGCAGATTTTAAAATCTATTCTCAGACACAACAGATTATAGATATATATACAAAATCTTATGCAGAACAGTTTGGCTCCACAAAAGGGATGATAAGTTGTCCGAGTGACATCCAGGCATCTCCAGATACTGGAATCAAATTAGATTATATTGAAAAAAACTGTGCAAACTGGATCCAAACAAAGCACAGGAAGGAGAAGGAATTAGTGACATGAGCCGAGAACACTTCAGCAAGAACTTACAGTACCATTATAATTATTATTCACTAGGTCATATAAATATGGGGAGATTCCTCAAGATTGGAGACATGTGCTTATTAAGCCTGTCTTTAAGGGAAAGGGTAGTAGGACAAACCCAGAGTCATATAGATCCTTAAGTCTACTTTCATGTGGTGGAAAAATAATAGACAAGGTAATATTGGATAAGTTATTGTCAGAACTGGATAGGTTGGGACTTGAAACCATATATCAGCATGCATATGCTGAAAGATCTATTATCACCTGTAACATGATGTTTTATAACAATATAATAACAGCTATGAATGAAAAATTGTGCTGTGATGTAATTTATATAGATTTAACTTCAGCATTTGACAGGGTCTTACACAAAATACTAATCGATAAATTAGTACAACTAGGTATCGATGTACTCCTGATAAGATGGATAGCTGTATGGCTTACAAATAGGACATGGCAAGTATCATACAGCAACTGGACAGGTGAAATCCTTGGTTACAGTCAGGGTGTGCCACAGGGCTCTGTCCTAGGTCTTTACTTGTTTAGAGTGTACCTTTCAGACCTTACTTTTTCATCTGAGGTGTTCTACAGTCTATAGGCAGATGACCTGAAATTGGGTAAACTGATTAAATGTGCAAGAGATAAGGCATGTCTGCAAAATGACTTGACTAAATTGACCATTTGTGCACAGGAGAATAATATGCTGATAAATATATCAAAAACTAAGATGTGAGATTTAGGAGACATAAATTGAAAGGTGAATATTTAATACAGCATACAGTGATTGAAACTGTAGACACATTTAAGGACCTGGTATATTCAGCTATGAGTTTTTCTAATCATATCAACCAATTGGATAATGAACATTATAGAGTCTTTATAAATCATTTTTAAAGTCTAGATAATCAAAAATAATGAAGTCATTGTTTGTTAGTTATATTAGACCCAAACTTGAGAATGGAATAACAATATAGAAACCCTATAAGAAAACAACCATGAGTAAACTGGAAAGAGTGCAGTGGAAATATACCAAGGGGATCCATGGATGTGAAAATTTAAGTTATTATGAAAGACTAAAATATCTGAACTTGTACAGTGTCTCTTACAGATATCTAAGAGGAGATCTTATTCAGGTATATAGGGCATTTAGAGACAACTATCTCTGGGAATGTTTGGGGTTATCAAAAAGTTCTAGAGAATCATCAGATAACCTATGTAGAAGATTCTATAGGAATGAGAAGTGTACTAATTGGTCCTCTGACAGAGTAGCCAATGCATAGAGCAGATGACCAAATTACATTAAAGTAAGTACTAGTTTAGATATTTTTATGAAAAGCCTGGACACTTATTATGGGAACAAGTATTTTGCAATATAGGCAAGCTAGAAGGGCATTAATACCCATGCTTTAAATATTTGCATGCATGTGCGTATGTACAGCAGATTACTTTCATGAAATATAAAAGGTATTAACATACTTTTAAAATGTATTTAACTAATGCAGTACTGTGTAGGCTGTGTAGAGGAGCCACTAACAGCTTTAGACTGAGTAGAGGAGAGATCTGCACTGCTCACTTAGTCAGGTATATTGCTATACTGTGTACATTTTTTTTCTTTTTGCATTTATTTTTAGGTCATCTCTCTGGCACCAATCATTTGTCTGAGTTAGACCCTCCTGAGGGATATCTACATCTTTGGGGGAATTCAATGATTACCCCAACTTGCAGTCATTGGCAAACTTGATCAGTCAAAGGCTTCTACATTATCTATGACTTCAGAGAAGTATATTTGGAACAGGAGAGAGATCGCAGCACTGAGCTCTGTAGTATTCCACTTGTAGCTGGCCTCTTGCTGGACCTAGATTCTCACAATTTAACAACATGTGTCCTGTCCATGAGCATTTGGCTATCCATCTGCTGATGTAGGGATTTATGCTCAATTCTTTGAGTTTATCTATAATACCAGAGTTTGGAATTGTGTCAAATGCCTTAGCCAGGCCAGGTTGGGCATTATGTACTGATCTACCCTCATCCATGATCCTAGTGACTTTCTCAAAGAATTCACCCAGATTGAGCAGACATGGCCTTCTCCTCAAGAAGCTAGACTGGGTTATTTCCCTTGTCTGGAGATTTCCTATGTCGCTGTTTGTCAGTTCAGTGATTATCCATTCCATGGCCTTGCATATAAGACTATTCAAACTTATTGTTCTGTAATTTCCTGGGTCTTATGATGGTCCCCTTTCATACAGATGGATGACATCTGCTGTCCTCCACTCCCCATGGACAAAGCCAGTCTGGAGGCTGTGGTTAAATACAGTTCCTGGTGGGCTTGAGTTTTAAGCTATTTAAGAGCCATCCTGTGATATTGTTGGGATCCATCAAAACTATGTTTTTAGCTTTAGAGTGAGCAGTGGCAACCTGTTCTTTTGTGATAACTGGTAGAGGAATGGTGGAGTATATTGCTTGGGAAGCAACTGGAGGTGATGGAGAAGTAACATTTGAGCTGAATTTATCAGCCAACAGATTTGCTATATCTTCTGTCTGAGTATAGGTAATACCATCTGCAGCTAACTCTGCATATTGAGTGTTGCCCTTAAGACTGCAAACATAACTGAAAAATGTTTTATGGCAAACCTTAGCTTGGGAGGCTACTTTTGCCTCAAAATTCACTTTGGAAGACATGACTAGTTCAAAAGTTTGCTTGTTAAGACTAATGACAGAGTTTTTGCTCTGCCATGCATGCTCTCCCTTACTTCAAGACATGATTTTTTTTTCTTTTGTTGTACAACCTATTTTTAACAGGGTTCCAACAGGATGACTTATTCTTGTGGTTTGCACTAGGCGTATTTTGGTCTGGTACTGCTGTTTCTATATAGTGTTTTTTGGTTGTAGACAACTTTTGTGTCCAATTCTGCACAGGTTTCTGTGTTTTCTGGGTTTGTGGGAGCTTAAAATTAATTATGCCAGAATATAATATGAGGTAGTTTACCTTAGGTTCATAGGTTCATAGGTGTGTACTAGGCTAATGGCCCTGGAGCCTTTATAAACCTAGCCCATAGAAGTGCCCTGGCATCATGCCAGCCGATGTCAGTTCCCAGTGCCTCTATCAAGTAGAGCCACAGGATTTATCCCAGGGTGAACTTTGTTTTCCATTCACTCATCAAGATTTCTCTTGAAGAGGGCCAGTGAGGTGCTCTGCTTGACATGTATGGGGAGTCTAGTCCAGAGCATGGGCCGTCTCTGGGTTATAAACCTGTCCCTTCAGCATGTTCTGTTGATTGTGATAATGAAGTTGAGGTCTCTGGAGCATGTGGTGTGGGGGGATTGGGATTTCTTTAGATGTAGCATTTTTAACAGAGCTGGGTCAACCATAGCTTTGTAAGTCAAGCACAGATCGCCTCTTAGTAGACAATATGAGACAGAGAAAGTTCTTAAATGTTTTTGGGTTAGGTGGGTGTTCTAGTTTTATATTTATTTAAAGGGAGATCACTTTGTGATCCAACCTAACCAGTGAGGACATCACACTCAGAAGGGGGTGCAATGCTCCCCCATATTTGTGAGTACCAGGTCTGGGTTTTTTGTACCCCTGTGGGAGTGCATATTAGCTGTGCCAGGGCATTTGCATTAAGAAAGTCTTGAAATCTTTGAGCCTGTATGTTAGTGGTCATGTATGTTTCCCAGTTAATAGAGGGTAGTCAGAAATCACCCATGAGTATGGTACTGCGCTGCATGGTAAGTGATTCTACTAAATTTAGATATGAGGTATAAATTTCCTGGTTCATGGTGGGGGATCTGCAGCTATCAAGGATAAGGTAAGGGATTCTTCCTATGGTTACCTAGGCAAAAAGTAGCTCAAGAATGTCATATTGTTTGACCAGTCCTGAGGTGTACTTATCCTTTATGTAGATGGATACACATCCACCTTTTATCCATCCATGTGCAGTGGGTGGTGTCTAAATGAATGAAAGCCATTATAGCCTTAAACTGCAGGAGTCCTTTCCATGGCTTTGAGCCATAGGTTCATAGATTCATAGGTGTTTATGAGGCTAACAACCACAAGGGCCTTTTTAATCCTAGCCATGCGTCTCAAATCTGTGACAAGTTCTGGTACTCTTGAAAAGTGTAAGCAGGGGCCTGGGAGATTAAACTTTTACAAGCTGCTTGTGTCCATTAGAAACATGGGTGCCAAACCAGGGATGAATTCCCTGTTCTCCATCCAATTATCCAAGTTACATTTGAATTGGATTTGGGTGGAACTCTGCTTCACATGGATAGGAAGCTTGTTCCCAAGAAGGGATAGTCTTGGGGATACATACCTGTCTCTCCAGCAGCTCTTATTTATATGGCAAGCAAGTTTTAAGTCTTTAGAAAGGGTCATTCTTGTGTTGCTTGTTCTGTGGATATGTAAGATGTCCATCAGGATGGGGTCTGACAATGCCTTGTATGCCATGGATAGATCTCTCCTCAAGAGCCTGTAGGAGACAGAATACAGGGATAGGGTCTTGAGGCAGTCTGCACAGGAAATGTTACTTACATCCTGCATTATTTTAGTGAGGAACCTCTATGGACTTTCCAGTTGTTGTATATGCTTTATTAGGTACATACTAAAGGGGGTATTGTACTCAATGATAGATCTGATAAATGCCAAATACAGTGGAATGATGAATTCCTTGGATCTAGGTGTCTAGCCTTTGGATATAAGTTGGACAACATAGAATGTTTTTTTCACTACTGTAGACACATAATGGTCAAGGGCTACATTACTATCTATGTGTGCCCCCAAGTCCCTGACTGAACAGTTCTCTGTAGCCAGCAGTGTTCTTAGGGTTTGTGGGTGCCTGAAAATGTTCTAGGTTATCACTTAATAGTAGGAAGTTAGCCTTAGAGTAGTTCCTGAATATTACAGGGTTAGCTGGGGTTCCTGGTTTTATTTTTACTTCAAAGGAGACCATTTTGTGGTCTGACCTTACCAGAGAAGAAATTACACTTGAGGGTGTGCAGCACTCTCTCATATTAGTGAGGACTAGATCCAGTATGGTTGCACCCCTTGTTGGTGTATTGACAATCTGGTCCAGGGAGTTTGTATTTACAAAGTCCAGGAATCTCTGTGCATGTATGTTCAGTGTTGTATTTGATTCCCAGTTAATAGTGGGGTAGTTAAAATTGCAAATGAATATTTATTATAAATGCTAATCAACCTTGATCTGGGAAAGATTACTACAAAACACCTACTTCTACTGAATTCATATCTCATGTGTTCCTTCAAAACAGGGTCTAGGTTTGCTGTTACATTTTACACCGTATGTTTAGTAACTAAGACTGTTGTTACAAAAAGCCAATTACTGAAATTATAAAAACTGTTATATGTGATTTTTACCTCTATATCTATTCTAAATACTTATCCTTCAGACTGTTGTTACATTATACTCTGTATTGTTGTTACTAAAAATCATCATCATCATCTTCTTTTGGCTGTTCCCGTTAGGGGTCGCCACAGCAGATCACCTGTTTCCATTTCTTCCTGTCCTCTGCATCTTGCTCTGTCACACCAACCACCTGCATGTCCTCTCTCACCACATCCATAAACCTTATCTTAGGCCTTCCTCTTTTCCTGTTACCTGGTAGCTTCATCCTTAGCATCTTTTTCCCAATATACTCAGCATCCCTCCTCAGCACATGTCCAAACCAACGTAATCGTGCCTCTCTAGCTTTGTCTCCAAACCTTCCAACCTGGGCTGACCCTCTAATATACTTATTCCTAATCCTGTCCACCCACGTCACACCCAGTGCAAATCTTAACATCTTTAATTCTGCCACATCCAGCTCAAACTCCTGCCTTTTTGTCAATGCCACTGAATCATACAAAATCGTATATGAGATTTTTACCTCTATTTCTAATTTAACCACTTGTCCTTTTGAAAAAGGACAGATTTCCAGTCGGACTTTCCTGGTAAACAAATGTAAAATAAAATAAAATTAAATTAAATTAAAATATGTTAATTAATTAATTAATTAGTTAGTTAGTTAGTTAGTTAATTAATTAATTAATTAAGTTAATTCAGTCATTTATTTATTTATTTGGCATTTGTTTACTGTGAAAGTCTGACTGGATATAAATCTGCTTTTCAGTGGACACCTGGGAAGAAAAGCTACAACATACATGCAGTAGTTCAATTAATAAACTACATAAAAGTATTACATGAAGTGCAAAAACAAATAGTAGAATCAACATACAGGATAAATAAAGTCAGATCAGGAAATCATACAGTGAATATTAAATAACAATAATAGGATACTGAATACCTAATAAAGGAATAATAATAAAGGAAACAGATTCTGCAGTTGGGGGGAGATCAGGAAATGGAGTTAATGTAGGGAGCTATCTGAGAAGTAACTGTTGCTTTTGCTAATAAGAGACAAGAGGAAAGGAAAGGGGAAAAAGAAGACCAAGGGAAAGAGAAAGAAGAAAGAAGAGAGTAGAGGCAAAGAAAGAAAATTAAAAAGTAATGGGCAGTGTCAGCCTGGTTTAGGGTACTGGGTTGGATGGTGAGTGTTTCCAAACAGTTTAAATACCAAGTATGGGTTTCCTGTCATAGAGGGGGAATGTATAGATTGCAAAGAAGTGGTATTGGATTTTGCCTATGGCAATCTGAACATGGAGAAGCTGAAGTGCATTCTCCTGTTTGGCCAACCTTGAAGTGTATTTATTTGTGATGTAAATTGAGACCTTTAGTCCCCGTCTATGTAGTGGCTGGTCTAAATGCATGGAAGGCATTATAACATTGCATTGCTGGTGTGCTCCCTGCAGCTTTAAACCATGTCTCAGTGACCGCACAGATGTCAGCATTTTCCAGGGTGAAGAGAACTGTCAGGGTGTGGAGTTTTTTATTTAGACTTCTAGCAGTGAGCAGTAACATCTTCAGATTTTCTTGGTTTTGATTTGTTATGTCAGAAGCACTTTCAGTTTGACATTGTCTAAAAATTGACATTGATGGAGGACAATGTTTTAGCTAATATTCAAAAGCCTATTACAGGGGAGCGGTTCAGATCATCCCTGGCAAAGCAGCATGGTCAGTTGACCATCTCATTCCATGCTGACAATTATTGCACCCTTTAGAACGACACCAGAAACTAAACCAATTATTAGTCAGACATCTTTAGTTCATATTGTGGCATCATCCTTGGAGAAGGTAGGCTCATGGACAAAACTGTTGATAATATATCCAAATGAACCAGGAATCCAGGACACCAGTGGAAAGATGTAAAAACAAAAGTCCATTTATTATAACCAAAAGTTTTAGCGCTTTCATCTCATTGTAGAGACTTCATCAGAAACAATGAATCACATTTAATTATACTTTATATAGCCCTTCAATAAATGACATCACACATTTAATTAAAAATTTAAACAAACATATCCCTAAAAATATGTATCAACCCAGATGTATTTGATACATAAATGTTTATACATTTTATATAGGATACAAAGCAAAAAAATATTTAATAAATACTTAATAAATACTTAATAAATACTGGCACAAAAGATATAATTTAAAACACATTAATCAATATAAAAACTTATAAATAATTCATTATAAACTACTAATATTGTTAATGAATGTTTTATAAATAAGTAAATATATAAATATGTGAATTGAATCTTTTAAACATTACTAAAGTTCTTAAAACAGAATAAAAAATAAATAAAGAATATTATATTTTTGTTGTTAATATATGTAAATATCATAGACATGAACTTAGAATACTTCAAATATTGTTGGCCCTTTCAATGAGTAGTGGTGTTAATGACACTGTTTCATTTAATCCTGGGGGAAACATAGAAGCCAATCTATACTGCCACTGGCTCTCCTTCTTTTTTAATAAGTTTTTCCAATCCCCCCCTCTGATGTCTATTTTAACAGTGTCCAAAATGCCAAATACAAATTTCTTAAATTCTGAACAGGATATACTATGTTTATAAAGGGAATTGGTATTCTTATGGTTCTTTATGTCATTTAGATGTTCATATATCCTGTTCTTGAATAATCTTTCAGTCTTGCCTACATAGAAATGTTGACAAGTAAATATTTTTTTGCTTTGTATCCTATATAAAATGTATAAATATTTATGTATCAAATACATCTGGGTTGATACATATTTTTAGGGATATGTTTGTTTAAATTTTTAATTAAATGTGTGATGTCATTTATTGAAGGGCTATATAAAGTATAATTAAATGTGATTCATTGTTTCTGATGAAGTCTCTACATTGAGATGAAAGCGCTAAAACTTTTGGTTATAATAAATGGACTTTTGTTTTTACATCTTTCCACTGGTGTCCTGGATTCCTGGTTCATTTGGATATATTATCAGAAGGTAGGCTCATACCAGTCTGGGACACATATTTTAAGAGCTCAATCATATCTGTCTTCATATAGTTCAGGGAGGTATGTTCCTGGTGATTTACACCCACATGGACTATGACTGAGTTGTGTTGGTACTTGTGGCTTAGATTAGCTTAGTGACCTGAGTGCTTTTGTGATCTGACAAATCCTGGTCCCTGACAGGTAACTAACTGCAAGTATCGGGCTGTTTGGTATTATCCCTTATGGGCTTGGTAATTGAGACACTATAAGATGTAGTTTTATGTGTTGTGATGGGAGTTGTCCTGTTTATGAGCATGCAGAGTTTCTGAGGGCTGCATCTGGAAGGCATTTGAGGTTTGGGTTAGTTACATATGAACACCTTTGCATATGTGGGCCTATGCGTCTGATCCTTAGTAAGTGTGGTGAGTGTTTTGTGTGTGTGTGTGTGTGTGTGTGTGTGTGTGTGTGTGTGTGTGTGTGTGTGTGTGTGTGTGTCACTGACAACCTGTTTGGCATTTGCATTTTTGTGTCTTATATAGAAGTAGAAAAAAACAAGTTGTAAACTAGGTATGTCCGCAAGCCAATCAGGTAAGCATAATTTTTTTGCCAACAATTCCCAGCTCAGATAGGTGAAATCAACCCTCTTTTACCACAACAGTGTAGACTTTAACAGTATCCACCCTGTGGTGAAAGATTTGGGAACACAGCTTGATAGCAGCTTAACTTCGATCACCATGTATCCATAGTGGTACGGAAGACCTTCTATGTTGCGCATCTCATAAGTAAGGGCATTCCATCCAGAGCTAAGGCTGTTATAACTCCCCTATACCCATCCCTCATCAGACTAATATAACAGAGTACAATGCTCCCTTCAGTACGTATGTCACCAGACACCTGGAGCAGCTGGAGAGACCTCAGAGGTTTCTCAGCAAGAAAATTCAGGGTCTTCAACACATGACCTACACAGATAAACTGAAGGCCCTGTCACTGTATTCTGTATCTTATAGGCTGCTGAGAAGTGACTTTTGCCTGGTCTACAGAGCAGTCTCAGACCCTGCCCTAATAGAAATGCTGTACATCTGCAAGCCAAATGGGACAAGATTCTCTCACTCTAGGGATCTTAAACTACCCTGTAACATTAACAAGGCATTATGGAAAGACAGATATATCTCCAAGAGATTGTCACTCCTCTGGAACAAATTCCCAGTTCACTTAAAACAGAGCTCCTCAATGACCTTATTTAAGCATAACTTAGACAACTCGATGGAGGACCGTAAATATACCCTGGGGTTTTCACCTATGTCCCTCTTGGATAAGGGCTTTTAATGGTGATCATAGACTCGCTCTGCAAATATAGACCATTACAACCTGGTCAATAAGGGAACAAGGGTATAACATGGCTAGGCTTATAAAGGCCCTAGGGCCAATAGCCTAGTAACCTCTTATGAAACTGTGAACCTATGACTTTAACCTTCTAATGTAAAATGACTGATTTGGAGACAAGTGTTAGGGGACCACAAAATAGATGTCTAAAAGCACTGAAAAGAGCAGATGAAATGCATTTAGAGCACAACAACTGCATAACAACAGTTCTTACAGCAGTGGAAAAAATGCAACTGTAAGCAAGTTCAAGAAAAACAATAAATAGCACAGAAATCTTCGAGAATACAATGAAACATGTAATACAAGTGCAAAATAATACTTAAATTAATTTTTCTTGCCAAGGATGGCTTAAGGTGAAAACAAAATCTTTCAAACTCTCTGGAAAAATGTAACAGTTTACTGACAGAATATTCAAGCTGATACAAGAAGCAAGATAAAGCAGGCACTACAGCTTGTTATCCCCAGTATATCATGCCAGCATCTAAGTGGTGCTGAAGTTATGAAGTTAGTATCTTGTTGGCCCTGACTGAATAACTGTGTTGTCCTTCACAGGAGCAAAGGTGTGTTTTGTATAATGATCTTCCGATCTAGTGAGTCTTTCTTAGTGACATCCGATTATCACAAGTAGCATGATAAATACTGACTATACTGAAAGTAAAAATAAATCTAAAAAAAAATTGTTGTTTTATTTAAGAAATTATTAAACTCATTTAGCAGACTTTCATTTCCTTCCCATATAAAAATTAGGTCATCAATAAAATGAAAAGATATATATTTTTACAAAAATAAAGGAGACACTATCATATATATATATATATATATATATATATATATATATATATATATATCTATATATATATGTGTGTGTATGTGTGTGTGTGTGTGTATGTATATAGATATATATATATATATATATATATATATATATATATATATGTATATATATTGTGTGTGTATGTATATATATATATATATATATATATATATATATATATATATATATATATATATACATACACACACACACACACACACACATTTCTTCCCATTGTACAAGCACTACAGTGGCATAGCTGGGGAGCATTGCTGCACCCACTGCTATACCTTGGGTCTGTTGGTAACACTTGAAATTAAATTGACTTTCAGCACCAATCCCAACATACCCACAGTAAACTCAGTTTCTTTTTGTGGAAAAATCTGTTTTGTTGTACAAGAATTATTTATATCATACCAACCCCACATTAGTGGGAATCATAGTGTACAAACTTGTAATGTCAACAGTTACAAAAAAAATCATCTACTACCACTTTAATTTCACTCATCTTTATAATAAAGTCATAGGGTCTTTAATATATGATACAATACCTTTTACTACATTCTTATCTTTCCATTCCACACACATGGGTAAAGGTTCCGTTTCTGAGCCAATAGCTGACATAATTGATCCCAAGGGGGTCTTTCTCATCCTTGCATGGCTTGGAAATGCCATATATTACCTCCAAACATGGAAATTTCACTTAGTGTATCCTTGTACATCTGTTGTAAAGCTAACCCACATGCTCACAGGAAATGATTAGGGAATCCACACATTTCACATTTGCAAATATATGCCCAGCTCACTATGCCCTTACCACAAGCCCACTGACACATAGTGCCTGGCATGCATGGCTTTTGGCCCTGTATCATGATATGGACATTGCAACACAACATGAGGTCCAGTGGTATGTAGGTTACACATACCATCTTATTGCCTGTACATCCACCCAGTAAATGCCTGTGCCACTTCCAACTGGCATACTCATGACATTTGTAAATTACAAGAACTGTATCCCAAAGTGCATGCCTACTTACATTACACTAGCTGCCCACCATATAATGAGAGCTGCTTGTGTTATGACCAATGCCATGTCTGGGATTGGTACGCCACACTGGCACTGTATGCCTAATGATCTGCAAACTCAGTAACACTGTCAAAGTCCACATGCCTTATCTTTGTCCTTGTCCCACATGACATGCCTACAGGGGCACACCACCTCATACCCCTCAATGGCACCTTATGGCCAAGAGCACCATCCTGACATTCTCCACCACCACCTCCCTGAGACAGGTGGAAGCAATCCATATACTGCAGTCTTGTACTCACACATCTCAATAGAGATGGGACATATGACATTCTACATTATTATTGTCAACATTATGGCCTCTGGCACAATAGCATACCTACCAGTTGTTTAGTGTTCCTTTAGTTTCATGTGAGGTTGTTCATCAGACACAGGAAGGATAACAATTATTTTCTCTCTCTTTCTTTGTCAATATCCTTTTTTTGCACTTTTATCTGATTTTTTTTCTTTTCATTTCTCTCCATTTGTTACTATTTTCTGCAGCATCTGTTTCATCATCATGTCCATCCAGGTCCTGCTGGCCCAGAATCTGCCAGACCTGGCTCTCCATCAGGTGATGGTGATCATGCAGCAGAGGGGTGGACCTGGAGATTTCCTCTATGATCTTTGGTGGTATAGCAGTTCCCAGTGCTGATTCCACCAATGTGTCAAAGTAGATTATGTGGTGGGATTTGAAGGAGTGGCTGGGGGAATTTAGAGACTGGGGTCTTGATGCCCACACTGGCCATGTTGAGAGAATCATTGTGTGGCTTGCACAGTTGCAGTCCTGCCTGTCACTATCTTGTGTGTTTGTGGCAGTATTCAGTGGGAAGGGCAGTCGTGGTGGTGATTCAACTCTTCCTGGTTCCTGCATAAGACAAAACAATGAAGAGCTGAGACTCCACTGTGTACCCCTTATATATCATCTCCATTCAATGTTTCTTGTGCAATCTTCTCCATCAGCATTCATATTCTCTCTATATGTATACCCATCTTTTGTGTCAGAACACCCTCTATTAGTAGCTGTTTATATTTTATGTTTACGCCTTTGATCGTGTGTCTTTATCTCTAACTTCTTTCCATCTCCTGATTCCCCTTACATCCTTCCCCATCTAACCTTCTTAACAAAAAAAATGGACTTCTTTCCAAGAATATAGACCCGTATTCTCCCTCCCTTGTCCACTACTTTCCTTCCTTATGTCCTACTGTATCTTTAACTATTCTTACTTTCCCCTTTCTGATTTTCTTGAACTCCCAGTTCAACAAACAAACAGACAGACAGACAAACAAACAAACAAACAAATAGGGACATTGCCATGACCACCTTACTGTGGTTTACAGCAATTCTCAAAGGATTGAAAAGAATTGTAGCTTGCTCTTGTAGTGCCTGGAACCATTTACCAATCTGTTGTTTCTAATAGGATGGTTAGTATCATTCTATCCCTTCCGTGCTCCTCAACGCTTTACGATGAGGATGAACAAAAAAATAGAAAAAAGCAAAGGCCTCCTCTTTTTTAGTTACATTTCAACCATTGAGAAGCTGCACATTTGAATGCTCAGAACTGCATATGTGTAGCTTGCATGCTACTGGTGCTTGACAGTCTGGCTGCCACATCAGTGACACTCCAGCATGATCATTGTCACTGCCAATCTGACAAGCACATTTCTAAATGTGTTAAGAGATGAGGCATTAACTAATAATTATATCTGAGCTGCATTTCTCACTTCAGTACCTCTAATAAGAAGTCCTTGCATAACCACATTGGGGATGTTTTTCAATACCAGGGTATCTTAGCTAACAATGAGTTTTCTTTACTTTTCCTCATATCATTGCTCAGTACCCATTTTGCATGGCTATGTAAAAAAGTAGAAAAAAAAAGTTAAATGACACGTCCTTAATACCTTTCTCCTAGTTTCTCTTTGTTTTTGTCAACCTCCTTCTTCCTTCATTCAATGCTTTGCCACCTTATCTTTTTTAGTCTATTAGTCTATTACAGATGTTTATCTCCTGTAGCCTAGTATTGTACTAAACCACGACATCTTTACCAAAATTCACTCATTCTTCTTTTTAACTTTAGTATTTGAGGTGCAAGTCAGAAATTATTATGAAGATACATCACTATAGGCATATGTAGATGTTCCAACATTTCAAATGCATTATCTGTTTGGTAAAACTTTTTCAGAACATGTGAATGGGTGAAGCTACACCAGCTCTCTCCACTCATAAACACAGCATGCTCCAAATCATTGTCCAGTAATTTACAAACAATTTTATTATATCAGGAATGATATTATTTATCAGAACACCTAAGCTTCTATTACTTTGCATGTCATGCTCCCAGCACAAACCACGAACCACATATCTTTATAAAAGGCCAATTTATAGCGCAATTCTCCCACAGTTCTGTAACATTTGATCTTGTTGAGGTACATCCAATCTCATCTCTTAACTCATCTGCCCCATTGTGCCTTAACCATGAAACACCTTCCTCATTCCTCTCTTATTTGGTCCAATATTGCAGTTGGAGAATCACTGCCAGCTGAGAATACCAAACTCTCTTCATCCTGATCCTTTTTACTAAGTGAAAAAAAAAAAAAAAAAAAAAAAATGTATATATATATATATATATATATATATATATATATATATATATATATACCCCAAATGTACCAAACTTAGATGCCACTTCCTAAATAAATGTTTCATGTAGACAAACAACATGAGGATTAAAGTTTTAAACATCTTATGATACATGATACGCATCAGTCCCTTTTCATTCTATGTTAATTTATTCATAGCACCAGATAATGAAGTAAACAATGCGATCGCTACCTATCCAACTGTTGTTTACATCCCTCCCATTCCTCCCTTACTTTGTTGACAGGCAATGACTCCTACCAAACTGTTGATTGTAGGACTGCCCACACTTGCTTTGCCATAGTTTCTCTTCACTGTCACTAATCATACTCCATGTATATAGTAAATTCTTATTTGAAAGAAGAGTCAATAAATGCTATAACTGCAATGTTGAAGATTCAAGGCAGTGGATAAATGTCTGATTGAGAATGAGCCTGTAAAGGGTACATACATTGTATGGATGAGCTATCCAAATTTACATACTTGCACATATAAAATAGCCTCATCGGTATCATAGTCCCTCCTCCCACAGAGCAAAATATGTGTTCCCCTTTTATCACCCTAGGAGCCTAGGAGGCAAAGTTGTCTTATTGGTTCTGAATTCATTTTTGCCTCTTGAATAAAGAAATGCTTTAAATATTGCAACCAATAGGTTCACTGGCTTTATTTTATTGATATGTTAAACATTGAAGTCCCTGGGTACAGCAGTCCCTTTTTTAGGTTAGCCTGGGAACACTCTTTGTATAAATGACTAACACAATAGGCAAATGGAGGTGGAAGAAATCAAACCATTTACCTAATGGTTGTGGGAAGCAGCTCCAAGATAGCTTTGAGACTTAATCCTCTGTGTAAACTGCCAAACAGTAATCTCAGTCTTTGTTAAGGTATATTCATTTAATGTATCCTCAGATGGCCCATCAAATAAACAAAAATAATATCTGGGATTAAAAAAAAGATTACTACTAGGAGAAGTCTTAATAAAACCATTTTCTTAATTTCATAGGTTCATAGGCATATACTAGGCAAACAGCCATCAGAACCATGATAAGCCTACCCATGCAGTCCAACCCACTTGTGTCCCTGTGAAACATGGGAGTATTTGGAGAGGACTTTTGGTTAGGAGGCTGCTAAAAGTTTAGTGAAGGGGGCATGTTAATTAGGGAATATTTACTGCTAGCCTCTGTCTATTAGAGACACAGGGCTCAGACCAGGAGTGAATTTTTGATTTCCTATCCAATGGTCACAGCTATGTTTGAATAGGATGGACTCAGCTTCACAAAGTTGGGAAGCCTATTCCAGAGCATGAATGTCCTTTGAGACACATATCGGTCTTTCCTGCATATTCTATTTATGTGGTAAGCAAATTTTAAATACTTGGATCTAGTGTTTCTGATGCTATTCATTTTGAAAATGTGTAAAAAGTCAATCAGGGCTGAATCTAAGGATGCCTTACAGTGGGTATAAAAAGTTTACATGCCCCTGTTAAAATGCCAGCTTTTTGTGATATAAAAAATTAGACCACAATAAATAATTTCAAAACATTTCCCACCTTTAATGTGACCTATAACCTGTACAATTCAACTGAAAAACAAACAAATCTGTTAGGGGAAAAAATATAAAAAATAAAAAGCTTACAATAAGCTGGTTGCATAAGTGTGCACACCCTTAAACTAATACTTTGTTGTGTGCACACCCTTAAATTAATACTTTGTTGGAGCCTTTTGATTCAATTACAGCATTCAGTCTTCTTAGGTAGGAGTCTATCAGCACGGCACATCTTGACTTGACAATATTTGCCCACTCTTCCTTGCAAAAGCACTCCAAATCTGTCAGATTGCGAGGGCATCTCCTGCGCACAGCCCTCTTCAGGTCATACCACAGATTTTCTATTGGATTTAGGTCTGGGCTGTGGCTGGACCATTCCAAAACTTTATTTTTCTTCTGGTGAAGCCATTCTTTTCTTGATGTGGATGTATGCTTGGGGTCATTGTCGTGGTGAAAGGTGAAATTCCTCTTCATCTTCAGCTTTCTAGTAGGCGCCTGAAGGCTTTGGGCCAAAAGTGACTGGTATTTGGAACTGTTCATAATTCCCTCCACCTTGAGTAAAGCCCCAGTTCCAGCTGAAGAAAAGCAACTCCAAAGCATGATACTGCCACACCATGCTCCACCGTGGGGATGGTGTTCTTTTGGTGATGTGAAGTGCTGTTTCTGCGCCAAACATACCTTTTGGAATTGTGCACAAAAAGTTCAACTTTGGTCTCATCAGACCATAACACATTTTCCCACATGCTTTTGTGAGACTTGATGTATTGTTTTGTAAAATTTAGCAGGACGTGCTAAGGCTTGCAGCATAAAGAGTGGTATCTTATAATTTCTCACATTTTGTTCAATATATATATCGTGAGTAAAATTTTATTTTATTTTGTTTGCATTTGTTGCCAAGGTAGAGCACTGATCTCCCTGGATGTTTCTCAGACTCAGTCAAGGAGAGCTATCTTGTTATGTGGATTGCTTGGACTCACACAGTTAGGCAATAGAGGCTCATAGAATCAACCTCTGGACCACTGGACCACATGAAACAGCTTGCTAACAGCTCCTAACTGCTCTGTACCAACTGCCAGACAAAGTTCAAGTCTTTCCTCATCTATAGGTGCTCCATTCCAGTTTATTTGTAGCAGTATCACTGTAAGACCTCCATTCTTGTAATGATACCTTTGTTGGTATTATAAACGCTTCCATTTCAGTGTTATCATCCTCATTGAATGCTGCTCAACTATTTGGGCCATTATTAATGAAATTATTTGTAGAATAACTCAATGCATCTTTCTTGTGAACAATCTTACTTCAGAAAAAATAAGAGATTTCCTTTTCTTCTTTGTGATCTTGTTGTTCCTTCATTGTTTCTTCCTTTTCACTTGGTCTGTCATTTTCCTGCTCTGTCTGAGACTTCACCCCAGATCAATGCTGCTGTGATCTCTTGCCCTGAGAAAGTAGAAAAGTCTTAGTTTAAGTTGAAAGCAAGAATGTAAAGAAATCTGGTAAGTTACTCTGAATTTCGTTTAAGTACCCTATATAATTTCATGACAAGAATAATAAAAAATATATATATATATATATATATATATATATATATATATATATATATGTGTGTATATATAGATATATATATAAATATATATATATATATATATATATATATATATATATATATATATATATATATATATGCTTCATCCTTGCATGCTTGGGGAAATTTTGGTCACTATAGGGTCTCCAGCTGCTATACTGTATAGCATGCCCTGGCTTCTATGTAAGCGCCAATGTTTTCTTTTAAAGGTTATAATCTGTCAATGTTTTGAAGAGGCACCATAGAACCAAAACTACAGCTGATTCCCACAACTGTTTGTACCTTGTCTATCATAGATATATACAGATAGATAAACATACACATACATATATCTTTTTATATATATTGCATGGTCAGAATACAGCCAGAATCACCAGCTAAATGTATTCTTTGCTTACTTGTCATTGCATATGATCCTGATAGTTCTTGTAAAAAATGTCAGTTTCAGACCCATGGTCCTAGCTTAAAATGGGCAACAGTAGGTCTACTTCTTTTCTGGACTACATGATTTTTCTATTTAGTTCATCCATCCACTTTTAAACCACTAGGCATTTTAGAGGTCATGCTGCTAACTGGCTGAAGAAGTCACTATAGACTTCCATATCCCTGGCAGGAGTTCCAGCAGATCCTGCATGATCCTCAGGCATTTGGAGGCAAGTAAAGTGATACAATTTCTCAAGTATTTTCCTGTGTCTGCTGAAAGGCATCTTACTGTGGTCTGTGAATGTTCTGTCTCCTGTAGGAGGTGCCCAAGGGGAATCCTTACTGGGTGCTCAGACTATCTCAGCTTTCTGCTGAAAACCTGCAGGAGCTGTGATGTCAATAAGATTGTCTATGATTACCAAGCTGCTTACTATATGACGTAAGCCATTAAAGCAACCTTAAAAAGAGCCTTTTTTTCTAACATTTGTAACTGTTGTCTCATCCTTTCTATCTCTCACTAAAGCTCATGTTGATGCATGCGGAAAGTGACATACAATATATTTGTAAACAGTAATTTGTATTAACTCTTGCTTCATACTCAAAGTCTGATACAATATCTGAAGTATTGTCTAATTAGCAGTCTGATCCCAACTGTCCTCACTCTTGATAAAATACCAAGGATCCTTTAACCCATTTACTTGTAGTGGGTGGTACATTCATATTTGCAAAATCAACAACTTCCTGAGTGAAGACTATGACATTGGAGTTGGACGTGCTAACTTTTATTCTAGTTGCTTCAGACTAGGCATGAGCTGAGTAATGCACAAGTAGATTTAGCAGAAACTAAAGAACTAAAAATGACAGCACTCTTTGCAAAGAGAAAAGTGATTACCCTCTTTCCTAATTCTGTACCTTGATATTCTGTGCATGTATATCAATGGCAGGTGGTGAAAGAGAATGCAGCTTTGGTGAAGTCCCTTTGAATGTATTTCATTCAGTAAACAAGAATGCAAGCATACCTTTCTCTATTTAAATATGGGCTAAAGCTTGTAGAGTCCATAGTATTGCAACATATCCTTTAAGACATCCCAGTCTACATGTGCATGTGCCTTTTTTGGACTACAAAACACATATAATCCATACTAGTAAACTGCCATGACACTTTTAATACTTTTGAAAAGGCAAAGAGTTCATTCACTATCTCACAGCTAGTATGTAATCTGCATTGCTGCTACTCCTGCGGCACAGACTCAGCTATTGGATAGAGTCTCTTTTTCTGAACCCTCACATTGGCTTTCCAGGATGAGGGCTGACATACTTTTATAGTGAAGATCTACCCTACTTCCCCATTTTAATGTAGGTAACTAGCACCCCATTTTGCCCGTGCAGAGGTTTTGCCCTATCTTCAAAACAACTCTAAATAGTCAAATAATCCATGATTTCTCAGCAATGTATAATACTCTATACAATTCCAGTAATAATCCATCTATCTCTGCAGACTATCCATATCAGAGTCATTTAATTCCTACAATGAACTAATTTACAGAAATAAAGCCAACATCCAATGCCAATTTTTTTTATTTTACTTTATCAGAGAAGTGCATGCTCAGTGGGCTTAAGAGATACTCTACATGTGGCTTTTACCACTACAAAAAGTCCATATTTGAGACCATTGTTTCCTCATCCTGGCAATAATGCATATTGGCAATATCTTGTTCTCAATTCATATTCACCAGATGGTACTCCAGAATCTATCTAAAGATGTCTAAAAGTTATCCTCAACAAATTCTTCAAATGCCTTCAAAACATTTACTTCAGTGACTTCTACTGACTTTCAGGCCTATCAGAAAGTACCATTCAGTTCTTGACAGCCACTAGCACAGGAGAGATTATGTTTTGTTTTAACTGGATAGCTTCTGTGATTATTCTAGTATCAACCAGCTAGTACTCAGGTTACTATAGTAAAACGTACCAGACAGGTTTCTGCCACAGATCTCTGCTGCTGGTTTACATGCTGAAATCTTAAGTGGGCTATGTTCAGATAAATCATATCCCTGACATCTTCTAAAATATGAGAAAACAATTCTGGAGATGAGAAATATATGCTTGGCTTTCTCAAGACATCTGTTTTTCATATTTGAGTTTCCTCGGTTTGTCAAGCAATAGGCCTCACTGCCTAGCCCAATGAATCCACAAAGTAGTGATCAGATGATGGCTTGCAACCTCTCTTAGAACATATATTCCAAAGACTAATGACAGTACTGCAAATAAAGTCACTGACTTTTGGTCTGTGATGGTTTTTGGTCAAGTACCCTTATGGGCAGCTTTGTGTTCAGTCATGATATTCATTATGGGCAACACATAAGTTACACAAATATCCAGTAACAATTCAGCTTCTGCCTTTAGATCATATAAGACATATTTTCTAATCATAACCTCCAGTTACATCTTTCCTTCCTCACATGACAGTGAAATTATTCTAGTGGTTCTTGGGTCAAGGAGTGCTAACCTCAAACAAACCATTTGCTGGGTGTTCATGTGACCAGATGGTCTACTATCTGTTAAGTGCAAATGCACAAACAATAGTCAGATTTTTTTGTTTTTGCAAGTTTCATCCACATTAAAGTAGCAGTCACTTTTATTGACACAAACTCCAGTTATGCAGCACCTTATGAAATCTTGGGGTATCTACAAAAGGCATATTTAAAGCACAGAAAATGTCACATCCATTCAAGAAGACTAATAATTCATTTATTTAAGCTTGTTTATGGGGTAGTGCACTGAGCAGAGTAAAACAGAATCAATTCACAAACACAGAGGAATCATAATAGGTGGTAAGTCCAGCAGACAATTAAATTAATAAACAAATCTTATTAACAATGGAATAAAATAAGTGTGGATTATTTTTTGTAGAAAATATGGAAGGAAAGCAAAGAATGAGAAAGGATTGAGGAACTAAAAGTTCTGCAAATTAAGGAAGAGTTAGAAGATGTTTCCAGTACAAAAGCACTAGCGGTGAGATTTTTGCTAGAGGTGTCATTTGAGATGCACTATAAAAGTGGGGAAAGATTTGATTTCTTTTAGGACAGTGGAAGAGATCTACAGAGTTTGTGTACAAGAATAGAGAAGGAATGGACAGTACACTGTAGTTTGGTTCCAGGTTCTTGAGGGAGGAAGTCATTTGAGAGAAGCTGAAGCGATCACAGGAGTAGGGGTTTATGGAGTTTGGCAGCAAAAGGGAGCAATGCACCTGTATGAAGCTGTTTGAAAAGAAGAGATTGTAGGAGTAGCTCAACTCTATAGATGACTGGGAGCCATCTTGCTTTGGACAGGGTGGTGCAGTAGACTGCCTGCAGGGTGGAGATGGAAATGAATAACCAGATTTTGTTTTCAAGCAATGGCAGAGTGGATGACTTTTTTTTAAGTGGCTGTTGTTATGACATGGAGCCCAAATTCACATTGAACTAGGCTGGTTTATTTGGCTATTACACTTCTAGTTGGTCTGGGGAGAAATAGAGGCATTTTCTAGGACTATAATAAAAAAGAGGTAACATTGTTCTTGGTGGTTTTAATGTGACTACAGAAGTTAAGTGACTGCTCCATCCAAAATCCTAGGTATTTTAAGGGCATGGTTGCTTCTTTTGGGGTATCATTGAGATATGCACTCCCCAGATTTTTAGGAGTTATTTTCAGTTTTTGTGAGGTTCCAAATATCACATTTTGTTTGGAGGGGGATTAGTAATAACTTATGGTTGATTAGCCAAGAATAAATGGAGTGGATGTTAGATTGAAGCTGGCAGTGAGTTACTGAATGTGAGTGAAGTTTACTGAAAGATAATCACATCATCAGCATTAAGAGTGAAAGGAAGGTTAGGGAAGATTAAACTCTGCACTAGGACACATATGGGACATTTTACACTTTATTGTTAATGGGTGATAGATGTGATAGGGATGAGCTGACTTAGACTCTGAAATACCTATTTGTTATGAAATTTTCAAACTAGGATACAGTTTTGGAGCAAACTCTGGTTTCTTGAAGAGAATGAACAAGTAGGTGGTGAGTTAGATTAAAATCTTTGGTATGATCAATAAAGAATGTTCCTGAAAGCTTTACTTTATCCATGTTGAGAAGGCTGTTATCTGCAAGTGACCATAGTGCTATCAATGTACTCCAGCCAGCCCAGAATATACACAAAGAGTGGTTCCTGAATCAATGTATTTTGCATTGGTGACAGCAATTATCTCAAGCTGCTATCTTTCATCTCTTTTATGAAGCCTTATCTCCTTTATGGCAGTGAGACAACATTCCACTTTCCTAGAGATAATTTCCTTTGACAGAGTCTAAATGGTCACATAATTGTCATAGCATCTGATCTCGACACTCAGTTTTAAAGCTGGCTATTCCAAAATGCATCTCAACTACTTTTGTGTGTGTGTGTGTGTGTGTGTGTGTGTGTGTGTGTGTGTGTGTGTGTGTGTGTGTGTGTGTGTGTGTGTGTGTGTGTGTGTGTGTGTGTGTGTGTGTGTGTGTGCATGTGTGTGTGTGTGGTGCAGAACCAAAGCAGGGTAAGAGACAGCCAGACACCAGGCACTTGCTGAAAATCTCCACCCCTAGGCCTTATTCCAGTGGGGAGTCATAACATTTTGTATGAAAGGTTTACTTGTTCTTAATAATTTCAATCACCTGACTCAGTTTAATTTAATTTTCTGTTTTTATCACTTCATAAAGTTATATGTATGACTTGGTCTTGGTGACAAAATCAATAAGTATCAGATTATAGTTTTATTTACCTCTTTAGAATGGTTTAGTTTCACTAGACCAGCTTCCTTTTTCTGGAGAACCATGGCAGAATTCATACTAATTAGGATAAATATTTCGCCAGGGCACCAGAACAATTCTCCTACTCTTTTTGATAAGTACCTTTGGTCTGTTACATCCACCAGAGCTTTCATCATTTCAGACAGAAGGGACTTCAGTTTGACACCTCATCTGAAGGACAACATATTCCTTATACTGCACTCATCATAGGAATCAGTAATAGTGAATGAATACAAGCACTTGGTGTGGATTGAACCCACAGACATCTAATCTTCCAGCATTATAAAAAAAGCAGTGCCTGTTGAGTCATTGACACTATCATCTTTGGTGCTGTTATGACATCGAACTAACTTATTTTACAGAAAGAATAATGTTATATTCAATTATTTTAAATGGTGCAGGACATAACTGTTTTGATAAACAGAGATTAGCAATCAATACTTCAAAATGTTGCCAGCTCTTTACATTTAACACTATTAATGAATGCACTGTTTACTCAAGGTTTAATATTAAAGTGTCTTTTATAGGAAAATGCAAAACAGTAAAGAGATACTGATGTTAATAGAAAGATTCGACTAATTTTAGAATGATAAACTAGAATGAATTTAAAACTGAAAAGTAACTATTATTTCTGTTTAGGTTAACAAACAAAGACGCTATCAAGATAAAGATATACTATATGATTTTAGCTCCCTATGCACATCATGCAAATGTATGCATCCACATTAACTTAAAGCTACTGAAATTTCACAAATGCAGATATAACTATTGTCTTTTTAAAAGGGAGACAATAAGTATCATGGCAATAGCATGTGGTGGGCACTGCCCTCAGAACCCTTACTGAACTATATTAATTCCAGTATCAGAAAATTGTGGAGAAAAGAAAAACACCATGCAAAGACAATGGACTGTGATCTTGCAGTACACAGGTTCAATAGGAAATACAGTCAGGAACATACAGTTTTCAGGAACATGGATCAAGGAAATCATAGCTGATCACTTAGTTGTACACCACATGTAGGGCAACCATCAGCATATACATGTAGAGTGTTAGTATTATTTCTGGTTGAAACAGGCTATATTTATCTACTTAAAAGTGAAGTTTTTACTGTTTTTAATAATTTTCTACCACAAAAAAGTGCTATAATTTTTTTATCAAAAATTGAACTGCAAATACTCTTTTGCCTTTGAAGCTTAAAACAAATTCAAATAACATTTGTAGGAAATGAACTAATACAATTCATCAAAATTCATATCTGAAATTATCAGATCGTCTTATATAACCTTTTTTTTGTGTGATAGAATGCAGGCCCAAATTGTCAATAGTAGCATAAACTTCATGAAAATCTTCACTATTAAAGATAGTAAAGAACATGGACTAACATCTCAGATATAGGGATTAGAAATATGTCCCTGTTTTAGTGCTGCTTGATCTCTCTGCAACATTTTACTCATTGTATCATAAGGCATGGTTTCATCACGTGAATTCAAGTGTAGATTGACTTGCATATTCTTATCATAGTTTGACTCATTTTTTTCTGAACATTTCTAAAGAAAATATCCGAAGTCAGTGCATATGGATCATTTCTGCTAACCTGTTGGATCTTGCAGGTCTAGGTACTGGCTCCTCTGTTGCTTAATTATTTATGGACTGATGCTTCATGATAAAGTAAGTGTGAGATGAACAATATGAATGCTACCAATGTGCAGCTCTACCTTTTTTCCTCTTATATCCAACAACCTAACTGCACTTACTTCATGTTCTTCAGACAATTTTAATTTTGCTATCATATCAGAATTAGTCAATGTGGTCAAATCACCTACAGAAAATTTTTGTCATTGCTCATGACAAGCGTAAAATAAGTATGGGTGATGAAGAGATGAAGCTGATATTTGTGATGTTCTATATTTTAAGAAATAATCCACAGTTCAAGATGGCCGATGTTCTGTGAGCACTGTAAGCACCTAGCTCTCTGAAATACCCTGGATTATAATAAACCCAGAAAACAGCGCAGACTAAAAAACAAATAAATACTTCTGAATATCTATTCCAGACAACAAACAGCATTCAAAAGAAGGGGAAAAAAAAACAACAGCTTCCTTTTAAAACAAAAGGAAATCATTTGTAGTCATGTGGTGCTGTGTCCCTGCAGTCATACATAAAGTCTACAAAACTTACCTAAAAGCAAGATGTCGAAAGTAAAAAATAATATGGAGACTTTAAGAACTAAAACAAAATTCTTGATACTAGCCTCACCAGACAAAGACACAACTCCAAAAATACAGAGGAGAAATAAGCAAGCTGACAATTCCAAGCCTGCAAATAAAACCAAGACAGAACAGCCAGCTAGCCTGGAAGATATAAAAACAGCTTTATTGCCCATTCAACAAGCAATACAGGACTTATCCACACAGTTTCAAACATTTGGAGACTCATTTAATCAAATTCTAACCATAATTGAAAAATCTGAAGCAATACTATTAGAAAATGAAATAAAATTAGACTCTATATCTCAGAGAACTGATTCCCATGACAAAGAGCTGCAAAGTCTACAAGCAAAAATAGTAGATTTAGAAGCAAGAGCTCAGAGAAACAATATTATCATAAGGGGAATCCCTGAAACTGTGTCACACATTGATCTAATACCAACTATCAAACTCATACTAAAATCTTTACTAGATGATTCTGAAGCAACACAACAAATAATAATAGAGAGAGCCCACAGAGCTCTGAGAGAAGCCCAATCATCCTTGAGAACAAGACCTGTGTATGCCAAAATCTTAAACTATCAAGATGTAAATAAAATAGTCTTTGCAGCAAAGAAGAAATGGACACTCACCTGGAATAATAGTGGAATTTCCTTTGCTCAAGATCTGCCTATTCAGATAAGGCAAGCAAGGCAACTTATATCTCCATACTGCAAGTTTCTTAAAGTTCCAGATGAAATACCCAAACCTTCTAATTTTCAATGTAAAAGATGTTAAATACATTATTGCTAACCCCGATGAAGCAAAAGAGACTTTCCTGTCAGTTTTCAAGCAGATTCCACCTCCAGAAACTAAATAAAATGCCTGGAAATTAAAAATCACCCTTGAGTAAAAATCAGACCGATTTGTGAGTGTTTTTGATGGGATACACACCCTGACAGCTTCCCCTTGCTGTCTACGCCCTTAAATCAATGATGGGAGCCATGAGGAACACAGGAAAAGGAAATGAAAATCACATAGGAACTAAAATTCAACTGCCGTTTCCGATGCGCACAATATAAGGTGACAACATTTCCCAGGAAACTGGTATGGTTCATAGGTTCATAGGTTCATAGGTTCATACTAGGCTATCTACCCTAGGGCATTTATAAGCCTAGCCAGAGTGTGTTTGGCTTTCGCCACCCATTTTAAATTAATTTTGCTATGCCGTTTTTCGAGGTTAGTATACTGTGCCTCTGTCTAACAGTGACACAGAAGTGATACCCAAGGTAAACCTACGATCTCCCATCCACTCATCAAGATTCCTCTTGAAGAAAGTCAATGAGGGACTCTGCCTAACCTGGACTGGGATTTTATTCCGAGTGAAGGGAGCCTCTGGGTTATGAATCTGTCCCTCCAGCATGTCTATAACAAACTCAAATTGCATGTTAAAACAGTCCCTCTTCAAGCTCAAAATCTTCACTATAAAACCAAAATGACCCAAAAGGAAGGTACAGCAAGACCAAGAAGTGACTTCTGACTCAAAATCACAAAAATTGACATAAAACAATAAGACAACAACTGACTGAAAGATGACTAGTAAATCTTGCTAACATGACTTTGAAGAATCAGAAGAATAAGGTACTGTTTTACCAAAACAAAATTGTGACTTTGATTCTCCAATACAAGCTTATTGTAAAGAATCTAGTCTTAATTTCTGGATGTGAGTCTGGTAGAACCAGACCAAGCAAATGGTTCTTGACTGAAATAATGATGTTTAACTGGAATAGCTGCAGGAATGAGAGTTTAAGCAGTTTAGAGGAGAGGAATTATATGACAATATGAATATAACCTAATTGACTGCAGAAGTTATAAATATCTAAACAAGCGAGTCTTAGCAGTATATATACCTGCCTAAGCTTGCAATCTTTTTTCCCCCCATATACCCACTTTTATTTAGATGCCAATAATGCAATCTGAGTTTGTTATAGATTGCTACAGAAGAATGCCTGAACACAGAAGCTGGGTAATTTATATATATATGAAGAGGGAAGGTAAGAGAACTATATGGAGAAGGATCATTTAAATATGACATGTCTGGCTTACAAATATCGGTTACATTGTTGCATATTTTGCCATACTTATTGAGAATTTGATCATTAACACATTGTTTAAAAATGCACTTTTAGGAGGAATAGATCATAAACGTATAAGCTGTATATCTTTTTTGTAGAGAACTAGTCTGTTAAGCTTCGTCCATATTGTATTTAGTAACATAAGGTGGATACCATGTCACAAACTTATACGTAAGAAAAAACTTAATTTAAACTATTTAATACTAGTGGGAATCTTATGGTACATACTAAAATCACATTGTATTCCCCCGTTTATTCCTGGTCCAGGGGTATAGTGGGTAGGCACAGTGTAGGGACGGGAATATTTAGATGCTTTCCAATGACACACTATAACAACACATACAAAAACCATAAATCTAAATTAACATACAGATCAGATAAAACAAGCATATCTATCGCATAAATGTGGGAAATTGAAATGTGGAATGTTAAAGGACTACACAATAAAGAAAAATGGAAACTATTTTTGCATTTAGCCCTGAAAACCAAAGCTAATCTCATCTTAATACAAGAAATGCATTTAACTTCAGAGCAATGGACAGATATTTGGAAATAAAAGTGGATAAGACAAATTATAGCTTCTGGGGACAAAACTAACAGTGCTGGGGTAGCTATAATAATTAAAAAACATTTTCAGGATAAAATATTTAAAACTAAGGCTGACAATGAGGGAAGCTGGTGCCATGTAACATTTACTAACACGGTATTTCCAAAACCCATAATGGTGTTAAATGTATATGCACCTTGTAGCAACCAACATCTCTTTTTCATGTCACTGTACCCAATTCTAAACCAACTGGAAGATCATTATCTAATAATTGGTGGTGACTGAAACACATAGCAAAATCCAGGAAAGGATAAATCGAACCCGACCAAACTACATAATAGACAAGCTACAATAGCTTTAAATGAACTTAAACAAGACTTCAAACTATATGACCCCTTTAAATATGAGGATAAAGATAACAAAACTGGGAATGACACATTCTACTCCCAATGCCACAAAATGTGGGCGAGAATAGACTTCTTTTTAATGTCAGACATACTCATTAACATGGACCCTACAATAGTCATACACACTAGATTTCTGTCAGATCATTCCAAAGTTACACTGAGTATCAACTGGGACAAAAAAAGGTCTTTAAACAATAGAGATAATAACTGGTCATTAAACCCTAATCTGCTCTTCAAAACAGATGTAGTAAAAGAGACTGAGGATATATTAAAAACATCCCTTGTAAATATCTTCAGTTCCCAAACATCAATGGATATAGAATGGGCATTGACCAAAATACAAATCAGAGGAACTTTCATTAAAAAAGCAGCATATTATAAAAACATCCAACTGAAAGAGGAACATAAAATAAAGGAGAAGATAGAACAATGTGAGAAAGAATTGATAAATAACCCTAATAATCAAACAGAAATGGACCTCCTAAAACTACAAAGAGACCTATATATGCTCGAGAACAGAAATGTATCTTTTTATGAGACAAGACAGTTGGATAATTACACAGAAGAAGCCCAAAATCTTTCCAGAGCATTGGCCAGAATTATCGCTCAACAAAAATCCAACTCAGTTATAGCAGAAGTAAATTACCAAGGGAAAAACTATACAAGAAATGAGGAAATGATCAAAGTATTTGAACAAATATATACTCAAACATATTGAAAACAAACCCTACAAGCCTCGAAGGAGGATAGGGACTTTTTTTCTCAAAAACTAAAATTCCCTAAACTAGATTTATATCAACAAAAAAAACTAACGGAGCCCATTTCTATTAACAAGATAACCACAACAATTGAACATCTAAAACCACACAAGGCCCCAGGACTGGATGGTCTTACCTCAGAATTTTATAAATCCTTCAGTCCACTAGTTGCCAAATTATTATACCACGTGCTAAACTATATAATATATAACAACATACATGATATTCACTTTAACTCCTCTAAAACTATTTTTGTATTAAAAGCGCAAGTGGACCCTAAAAATCCAGATAGCTATAGACCCATCTCTCTTCTAAATATAGACGCCAAGATCCTGACCTCAATACTTGCAAACAGAGTTAAAAATCTGATAGAGAAAATCATTTCTCCAGAACAATCTGTGTTTACACCACGTAGACAGACCAGTGACAACACGCTAACATTAGAAGCATTAATATCCTTTGCAAATCAGAGGAAATACCAACATCTTCACAATGGTAGTAGATGCCCACAAGGCTTTTGATAGGGTCAATCTTGAATTCTTGCTGCAAATGTTCCCTTACTTTGACATACCTAAAAATTTTATACAGATTATTCAAATTCTCTATAGCAGTCCATATACATCCCTATATATAAGCAAAGCATGGTCAAACAGAATTTCAATAAAAAATGGAGCAAGACAAGGCTGCCTGCTATCACCCTTTCTTTTCAACCTTTATCTAGAACCCCTATTTCTATATATTAAACAAAATACATATCATAATCCCCCCTCAATACATAACTTCAAAGTTTATCTCTCAGCATTTGCAGATGATTTAAACATATACTTTACTACACCAAGTTCAGACATGACCAAAATAATAAACACAACTGAACAATTCTCATACATGTCTAACTACAAATTAAACCTTAATAAAACTAATATAGTCCCCTTAAGGCCACCTAGACTCATCTCCCTAATACCTCTCTTAGACAAAATAAAAATAGAAGAAGAAACCAAATACCTGGGGATTACTTTCTTTCAGAATAACACGGAATTCTACCAACATAATGTAACTCTTAAATGGCAAAACATAACGCAAGATTGTACAAGATGGAATAACCTTAAGCTACTATTTTTGTCTAAAGTATCAATAATTAAAATGAACATACTACCTAGATTAATATATCTATTTATGACATCTCAGATAACTATACATAATAAATTATTCAAACAAATTCATACATTTCTAGCAAAATTTGTGTGGGAACCTAAAAAGACCAGAATCTCCTATCAAAAACTAATACTTCCCAAGAACAAAGGGGGTCTGAACTTGCCAGATTTCAAAACCTACTAATCTGTTATCAACACTAATAGAATACTGAGAAGAGAAGAGTATGACCCCTCAGCAAAGACTGGTTCACCGGCCTGGGTAACAATATACTATAGGTACATAAAAACACTAGACATCAATCCCAAAGCACTTCACTTCTTAAATAAAAAAAGATTTACAAGCTTACAACATAATAGAGCCACTAAAACATTCTATAAATATAACACAAAAACTTTTTCACTCCTTAAACCTTGGACAAGCTATGTTAATACTACAACCCCTCCATAAAAATCCTAACTTTAAAATAAATAACAAGATGCCAAACCTAGACTCCTTCCCTTGGTTAAAACATAAGAGAATCCAAGATATCTACCCATTCCTCAATAGCACAATTCATGAATTAAGAAGTAATCTAAACTTACCTAAAGTATATATAATAATTTTAAGACAAATCAAAGAGGTGTGTTCCAGTTACCTCCAAAACCTTACCATAATCTAAAGTGACATTGAAAACTGTACCCTACTTTGGAAGATTATGTTAATGTCAAGAAAAGCAATAATGAACTCATACAAAATGATAGGGGAAATCAAATTCCAGAAAGACCTTCTCTTCTCTGATTACTGGAGAAAATTAAAACCTGATATGGATGACCAGCAAATAGAAAAGGCAATCAATTTAACATTGAAAACTATTCCACTTAAAAAAACTCTCTTACACGCAACTCATGATTAATAATAATGCTTATTTCACCCCAGCAATTCTTCACAAATTCAATGCAACTAAGTCCCCATACTGTCCACACTGTAAAGACCAGATTGCAGACCTAATACATATATTCTGGAGTTGTAAATGTGTTTTCAAGTTTTGGAATTCCCTTAAGTTACAACTGCAAAAAATGGGGTATCAAGCATCAGCACTAACATGGGATTTACTCTTATACACATCCTCCCGGCCAATATCTCGGAAAACAAGCTAACCCACTTATAACGATATTCTTATTAATGAAGCTATATATAGCTTGCAAATGGTTAGATCCTGTAAGTATCTCTTGGGAGGAATTCAAGAAATCTGCTATTAAACATCTACTAGCACATAAAATAGTATTGGACAAAAGAAACAAAAATATGAAAGCCCGAGCAATCTGGGAACAGTCCTATAACATCTTATTAGCATAAACCACCAGGTACACCATATGTTATAAACTGGAAGTATTCCCACGAGTACAAAGCTTAACTATGGATGAAGTATCATATTTGTATGTGCTGTTTTTAGACTAATGACATTAATTGGGAAAGCATCTTTGTATATATTGTAGTTAGGTATGTTGTATGAGTCTATGACCTATGTGTTTCTACTTTATCCACAATGTATAACAAGCAAATATGGTCATTTTGTAAATATGAAATGGTTATGATTTTTTCAAATGTGAAACAAAAATAAAAACTATTGAAAAAAAAAAAAAGAAAGAAATAATCCATGACTGGGTGTGGATATTTCAGTATTTAGCCATGGTTGGTGTGGTTTGATTATGAGACCACAGCTCAAGTGATTAAACAAAGCTAATCATTAGTACATCCTGATATAACCACACACAGGACTGGTTTATTGCTATTCTACAATGACACTATTTAAGAGATAAATTGCTTACCTTTCTTAAATAATGGGCCGGATTTATGAAAGATTGCCCGGAGTTGTAGAGTAGAGTAAGACGTCAGACGGCCAATATGTCTGCCGAGCGATCCAGCAACAGCTAGCAGGGGTGTGCAAGAGAGCTTCTAAAGCTACTGTTGCACGGACAGCATCATGGTATGCAAATTACCTCATTTGCTGCTGAAAGCTATGCAAATGAGGTAAATTTGCAATCCAGGAAACACTAACCTGTCCGTGGAAGAGTAGTGTTATTTGTAGAAATGTACTCCATTGGTAATGGAGTACCGTTCTGCAAATTGTTAAACGGAGCTATCACAGCTGCAAATAAAGGATGCATCCAGTTAAGGAAGCATGCCAATGGCCAAATATAAGGCCATTGGCATTTTTAAATGTTTAAAATTATTAAAATCTAATTTTTTCCCCGATCTCCGATGTTTAAGCATAGCACAGTGCTGTGCAAATCTGCGGCGCTTAAAAAAAAAATAAAATAATTTCAAAATAGCCAAAAATGGGCATTTTCACTAAAAAGCTTATCCTACCATCCAGATGAATGGCAGGCTGAAGACAACATGGCCACTGAGTACTGGTTGCTAAGGGGGGGGGGGGGAGCTCAGTGTGAGAGATGTAACCAAGCATTAGTAGGCAATCCTATGCAAATGAGGATAAGGATAGTGAATCACAATTTTCCCCAGCATGTGAGCCATGTCGCAAGAGTTTAAGTGTAGGAGTAGTAGAGTAGAAGATATGTGACATCATGAGGGGGTATGTCAAAAAGGCTGTATGCTTATTGGAGCACAGTGTCCTGTGCTTGCCCTGAGTTGCTCAGGATTGCAAGAGGTGTGTCTTCAGTTGTCCTTTTTGAAAACTAGAAACCAAAGGTGTACGCCGTGAAAATATCTGAAATTTCTTGCAAACGGGCACACAACGTGTGCACGTGTGTGCACACGTGTGTGCGCTTGTGTGCGTGTTTGCACTTGTTTGCGTGGCATTGCGCCGGGCGGAAACAGAAACAGAAAAGGAAGGAAAAGAAGTAGTAGGAAAATAACCAAGGAGAACTAGCAGAGCTGCCAGGTGAAATATATCAGAATCAGCCATTACACAGGCAGTAGACTAGCCCAGCCCAGCACTTTAAACTCTGCAAACAGCATTCTTCCCTGTTTTTTTCCAAAGAACTCTGCAACACTGCAGTATACAAAGAGGGAAAGCTTAAAAACTTTAAAGTCAAACAAAATGTTAGGGGCTGCTCTTGCTATCATAAACCAACATGTGCAAGGTGCTGAGGGTGGTGATGTTGTGAATGCTGTTGAGCAACCCACAGTGAGGAGATGGAGAAGAGTGTACAGACCCAGGGTAACCTACCAGAAGCTATATGAGCTGGAGATAGTGGAGCGCTATAGGGTGGACAGAGACCTCCTGCAGCAAATTGTTGAGCTGTGCCAGCCATGCCTCACACACAGAACCAACAGAGGGGAACCCATCCCAGTGGATACCAAGATATGTGTTGGCCTAAGAATACTAGCTACAGGTAACTTCCATAGACCAACTGGTGATATGATGGGGATTTCACAGGCATCAGCATCCAGGGTACTGCACCATTTCCTGGATGCCATGTCAGCACATGTCAGTAAGCACGTATATTTCCCCAATTCCCTTGAGGCATTGGCCAGCAATATGTGTCTTTTCCACCAAATAGCAGAATACCCTGAGGTAGTGGGTGCAATGGACTGCACGCACATACACATCAAACACCACCTGGTGAGTGGGGTAGGGTCTACATCAACCGCAATGGCTTCCCCTCCATCAAGTGCCAGCTCATGTGTGATGTCCAGGGCATAATAATAAATGTGTGCTGGCTGCCCTGGAAGCTATCATGATTCCCACATCTGGCATCTGATGCAGCTGTGCCAGAGATTTGCCAGTGGGGACATCCCTAACGGTCACCTAGTAGGGGATGCTGGATACGCACTGGAGCCGTGGATGATGACACCCATCAGAAATGCACACACACCCGAACAAGAACTCCATAATGAGGCACACGCACAAACAAAAAACATTATTGAACATGTGTTTGGGATGCTCAAGTCACGGTTCCGGTGTCTGGACACATCTGGTGGAGCCTTGCAGTACTCACCAACTACATGTAACCAAACTGTCATGGTATGTGCCATGCTACACAATATGATCCTGTGAAAACAGCTGCAGAAGGAAATTCAATGGGGCAGGGCCAAACAGCCCCCCACTATTGCCAAGGCCTGCACAGGCACAGCATGACTCGGAGGAGGAGGAACCTGAGCCTGCCCCAGTAGGCAGAAGGAGGTGTGCCTAGTATGCCCTGGTCTTGGCAAAGAGGCAACGCATAGCACATACACTGACTCAGTAGGAACCCTGGAAATTACACCTCTCTCCGACTCGCACATACAAAAAAAGGGATGCCTAATTTGACACTACCTGTTTTCAAACATGTATAGGGAGTGTACTATGTGCATCCTGAGGCATGAGGGCCCTATTTTAAGCAATATAAAGCACTGCTAAGCACATTTTACCACTATTTAGCATATTTAAACACAATTGCATGGAGCTGCGCACCGCTCTAACTAGTGCAACGTCGGGCAACGTTGAGCAATGTTTGGCAATGTTGGGCAAAGTCGGGCAAGGTTGGGCAAAGTTGAGCAAAGTCAGGTAAACACGCTCACACCTGCTTTACTGTCCCTTAAGCAGTCTGGTCTGCCCAGCAGGAAAATAAAAAGCAGTGACAGGGCTCAAACTCAGGATACTGTGCACTATAGTCACAGTACTGAACCACTAAGCCATGACAGCATTTCACTGGCACAAACACAACTTAACTCACTCACACATACCATTTGGGGGGGGGGGTCACATACCTAACAGTCACAGCCAGCAGGACAAATGTAGACAAACGCAAACACAAACAAATGCTGTATCATGCCCTCTGAAGAGGCATATGAGTAACCTCCCCCTAGGCCTATGCAGGCCTATAACAGCAGGCCAGGCAGTGTGATGTGGGTTGGGTAGGCTATGAAGTCACAAACTAATATGCGTGTAATTGGAAGCTAAGATCTGTAGTGCAGTGGTATGCCTCAAGCCAGTATGATAGGCAAAAGTACAGACTGAAATGGAGTACCGGACATAGCAGTCGAGGCCTAGCAAATGTGTATAAGTGTCAGGTGAACCCTTCATCCTATGTACACCCACAATAACAATCAGGTGTGCCCCCCGGGTAGGAATGTACAAATAATAGCTGTCCCCACTGTATGTAGAATGACTCATGGATGCCCTGCAGGCACACTGTGCTTCCTGTCGATGTACAACACAAAGGTGAGCCCTGAAGTAAAAACAAACTTGATTTTCACACACATATAGTATATATGCTCATACTGGGCATGCTCACACACTTAGGCCATGTCTGAGTACAGCAGTGGGCCACACATATCTGGCAGTTGCAGTTCTTACTCCAGACACTTAACACTCTTCACCAATCCTGCCTTCTGCACACACTGATATGAAAACAGACCCATATAATATATTGGACACCTGTCATAATCAAACTATGTACTCTAAGTACTTAAGTTGTTCAAAGAAAGTGAAAAACCAAAGATCAATAAATCTCCGATCAGTATCATCAAGAAACAATGAGCACTCCTAACATTATCCAAGCCATGGTCAATGAGACCATAGGGAACCATGAAGCTTTATTTCGTTATGTCATAAATATCAATGTAAACTCATATATAGTCAGTGCAAACTTTAAATGAACACATGTACATGACTGACATTGCCAACATCTTGTCAGACAGGTTCATACAAATTTACCCCCTTCTCACTGACAAAAGGGCCCATTATCATACCTGGAGATTGTGAAAACCCAGAAATCACATATACGATGGTTAAACAGCTCTTTCCAAACCTAAAAACACAGCATGTATGAGATAACATGGTTTCCCTGGCTGTGTCATATGTGAACTCCAAAACAAACAGACCCTGCACATGAACAGTCTGTTGAAATTCACCGTCTGTACAGGATATGAAACTGTTGAATGGGTTACAGCAATGTATGGCACACTCCACGAGTGATGGTGCACAACAGACCATGGGAACTATTATCTTATAAGCCTAATAAGCCTGATGTGCAAGGCCATGGAGTCCATCTTTATGGAACTCATAAACAGAGCTATTGAGAGCCTACAAACACCCAACCCTACCCATTTTGGTTTGGTCAGGGGCAGATCATGGTTTCTAAACCTGCTAGACAGTTTTCAAGGCAGTCACGCAGGACATGCATCAATGACATGAGCTAGACAAGGCCTATATAGACCTTGAAAAGCCCTTTTCCAACATCCCACACACATGTATCCACAAAATTAACAACCTGTGCACAAACATGTATGTCATCTGACGGATTGCCAACTGGGGCACAGATAGATCCCACAAGGTAAGAATTGTGGTCTCTTGTTCAAGCTGGTAACAACTGATGTCCCCCATGGCTCAGTCCTGGGACCCCTCCTGTCTGGTGTATACTTTTCAGAAATACAGTCAAACATGAGGGCTATGTTTAGCAAGGTTTGTGGATGACTGCAAAAAGGTTGTCATAATTGATGTTTGCGACAACAGAGACATCCTTAAAAAGGGTCTCAGTCAGACAGATGTGGTGTCAAACTTATGGGCTAGAGCGACAGTCATACAAATACCACATAGGTGCCAACACCCTAAATATGGAGGTAATAATAAGGGATCTATGGGCACAAGTGGATAGTCATCACTACTTCCAGAAACACATTCACAAAGTGGTTAGAAAATTATGCTATATGTTCCCAAAAACTGCCAAGGTCTTTGCATGTAGGTCAAAGGAGGTTCCCTCTACTCATTAGTCATCAGACCCATCTTAGAGTACCACAACACACTTGTGATGAATCTGACTAGGCACCTTCAGCAGCTGGAAAGACCACTGACGTACCTCAACAAGAGCATTACTGGCCTCTAACAGTTGCCCCATGCAACAAGACTGAATTTAACTCAATCTGTACTCTGTTGCATACTGTCTACTCAGGTGATCTCTGCCTAACAGACAGGTCCATGTCCAATGCAGAATGGATGTACATGTGATGGCTGAAGTAACCCCACGCTCACTGTACTACATGCTCTAGGGATATCATCATCACTACAATAAATAGAACATGTTGGAGGGATACATTAATAACTTACAGACTTCCCTTTCTTTGGAACAGATTCCCACCCAACCTACATTAAGATGAGTCCCTCACTGACACTCTTTCAGAGGAGCCTTGATGAGTGTATGTGAAACTGGACTGTCACACCATGGATTACTTCATCAGATCTACTACACAGAGGCCTAAGGAACTAACTCCATGGGTGGTGATAGCTGCACACTGTGGCCATACTAATATATGCCTTCAGGCAGATAGCCTATTACCTACCTATATATATATATATATATATATATATATATATATATATATATATATATATATATATATATATGTAGGGAGAACACAGTGTAATAAGCCAAAGATGGATGGGCAGAGATGTGTGTAAGAGGGTGACCATGACAGGGAGCCATCCAGAACTGTCCAACCCAGCAAACATCCCAATGGCAGAAAAGACATGAGGTGCACATCTCACCCAGTGTACATAACAGCCACCAGTATCTGTAAGCATTACAGTGTATGTGGTCCATGTGCCAGCTGTACAACATGATGGTACAATGAAGTACGCATCTACTAGATGGGTTGGGAGGGTGGCCTAATGGTTAAGGTGTTTGTCTTGCAAACACAAGGTACAGGGTTTGAATCTCACAGGGGGATAATTGGCTAGGCTTAAAATGGCTCGCAAGGGCAGTTATCCTAGTACTAATCTATGAACCTATGAACCTACTGTCTGTAGCCATGTACCTGTCACATAGTCTACTACATACCTATGAACCTATCTTCAATAAGGCATATGTTAGCCTATGCAAGTTGTGCAGCCTTCACCACCCCATTGGTTAGTCTCCCAAGCCCTCGTTCTAATAGTTAGTACCCTAAGCCCCTTTCTAGTGAGGCTGCTGATGTGATGCCTGGCGTGAATTGTCTGTTTCCCATCCACTCATCAAGATTCCTATTGAAGAGGGTCTGATGTACATTGGGACTCTGTTCCACAGTAAGGCAAGTATCTGGGATAGTACTCTATCCCACCAGCATGTTGTATTCATTGTTGTGATGAGGTTCATATCCCTGGAGTGTGTAGTACAACTCAATTTTGTTATCCATAGATGGAGCATGTTCAACAGTTATGTGCTGGACATGGCTCTGTATGGTAGGCAGAGTGTGCCTCTGAGTAGGCGGTATGCAACGAAGAACAGATTTAGTTTTACCAGTTGTGTTGCATAACACAACTGTTTGAGGCCAGTAATCCTCTTGGTGAGGTACCTCTGAGGTCTCTACAGCTGCTGGATATGCGTAGAGTACATCCAAAATGGTGCATTGTACTCAATGATGGGTCTGATGACTAAAGAGTAGAGGGCCACCACTACCTCTTCGGATCCTGATGCAAACCCTTTGTTGATTAGGTGGGCCACATAGGATTTCCCAATCACTTTGGCAAAATGGTTGTCAAAGGAAAGATGACTATCTACTTGTGTCCCGAGATCCCTTATTACCTTGTCAGTTTTAAGGAGGTAACACCTATGTGGTAGTTTGTGTGTACTTTGTTTTCACCAAAGGGGATCACTATGCATTCCTCCACATTGAGCTTGAGGCCATGATTCTGACACCACACATCTGTCTCATAGAGTCCCTTCTGGAGAATATTTGTGTCATCTGGGGAATCTATTATAGCAAACACTTTACACTTTACAGTTCCCAACAAACTTAGTCAAACACAACCCTCCTGTGTTGGCATGTACATTTGAGAAGTCTATACCAAACAGGAGGGACCCCAGAACTGAACCCTGGGGGTCACCAGTTGTTACCGGTGTAGAGTCTGACATGTAGCCAGCAACTCTTAGTTTGTGGAATCTATCTGTGAGCCAGTTTTCAATCCATCTTGTGATGTATGGATTCATGCCCAGGTTGGTGAGTTCATCTATGATACCTGACTGGGGAATGGTGTCAAAGGCTGTAATGAGGTATAGGTAGGCTGTGTTGAGCTCATTTCAATCATCTGTAGCCTGGGTAATGGTCTCAAAGAAATCCACCCAGTTCAGGAGGTGTGATCTGCATATGATGAAGCCAAACTGGGTGTGTTCAACTGTGTGAAGGTTCACAATCTTTTTATTGTTGACTTCCGTTATGACTGGCTCCATTGCCTTAAAGAGCAGACTCGTCAGGCTCATAGAGCATGAATGCCAAGGGGTTTTTGTGGCCCCACCTCCGTGGAGTGTAAAGAATGTTGCTGTGCAACATTCTATGGGTACATATCCTGTACAGAGCATGTAGAGAGAGGTGTAAGTATTCTTGATGAATATGGATACATCCCCACCCTATGTGCTATGATCCAGGTCCTGATGCTGGAAGGTATGGAATGAGTAGTATCCTGGTAGTGCTGGTGTGCTCTATGGAGCCTTGAACTAGGTTTCTGTTACTGCACAGATATCAATATTCTCCATACTGAGATGTGCCTTGAGTGTGTGCATCTGGAGGCTGAGACTTCTGGCAATGAGTAGCATTTAGCTAACATTGTGGTTATTTGTGTTGGTTATGGGGTTTGGTTTGTCCTGAGTGACCGGTGTTCCACACTTGAAGTCAATGGCTCATTGGTCCCATCTGACCATAATCTAATTACCTTACATATCCACATTCTGGACCCACCCCCCATTAAGGAAACCATGTTAAAAAATGTCTCCAAAGCCAACTTCATGCTTCTTAAGACAGAAGTGCTGAACTTCAGGACTCTCATGCAGATGGACACTACTGTTAAGACTACTAAATCCTTTACAATTGCACTTTATAAGCACTTACATGAGTGTATGCCTTGTGCTATCCCAAACAGAACCAAGATGCTATCCTCCAAGAAAAGGAAGCCAATCTGGTGGTCCCCTGCCATAAACAAACTGCACAACAGAAGGAAGAAACTGTTGCAAAAGCGGGTAAAATCCCATGAGTGGAGGAGCTCCCTGGTCAGCCTCAGGAAGAAACTGCAATCCCTGATAAAATCCTCCAAAGCTTGTTACAAAAACAAAGTTGACACTGATTCTAAAGACAACCACAAACCATTCTATAGCTATGTCAAGAATTTCAATGGCAAGACTCAGATCTGCTCTGATTTATGGCACCATGGCACTAAATATACAGACTCAACTGATATTGCCAACAGCCTGGCAGATAGGATCAGTGCTAACTTTACCACCCTCTCACCCATGAAAGAGCACATCTCTATACCAGAATAATGCAAAGTTGCTGTCATCATGGCTGCACAGGTAAAAACCACTCTCCAAAGCCAGGAACACAGCATTCATGGGACCAGATTACATCCCAGGCTGTGTTCTACATGAACTACAGAATGAACTGGCACCACACCTACATACCATGTTCAGTCATAGCCTCACCTCAGGCTTTGTGCCTGCTGAATGGCACACAGCGATGGTTATCCCACTACACAAGGGGGGAGTCACCACGGACCCAGGGAACTAGCGCCCCATTAGCCTGATGAGCCTGGTCTGCAAGGCCATGGAACGTATCATCATGGAACTTATAAACAAAGACATTGGTAATCTCCAAACTCTGGACCACAACCATGTTGGGTTTGTAAAAGGCAGATCATGTTGCCTAAACCTGGTAGAATTCTTTGAAGCAGTCACCAAAGCCGTAGACAAGGGTAAGGTGGTTCATATAGCCTATCTAGATCTTGCCACGGCTTTCGACACCATCCCACACTCTGGAATTATGGATAAACCCAGTAAACTAGGTATGAATCCCTATGTCACAAGATGGGTTGCCAACTGGCTGACCGACACAACCCACACTGTGAAAGTAGCAGACTCCAAGTCTGACTTCAGACCAGTGACAAGTGGAGTACCACAGGGTTCAGTCCTGGGTCCTGTCCTGTTTTGTATCTATATCCCTGAAGTACAGGTTAACATTGAAGGTCTCTGGCTAATGAAGTTCCCAGGTGACTGCAAACTAGGAGCCATAATCGAGACTACTAACAATGTGGACATCCTACAAAAGGGCCTCACTGAGACAGATGCCTGGTGTCAAAGCCATGGCCTCAAGCTCAATGCCAAAAAGTGCACTGTCATCCCCCTTTGTTAAAAACACTGTACCCATGAACTACAACATAGGTGGTAGTATACTTATCACCGAAAGTGTGATAAGATACCTTGAGACACAGGTGGACAGTAGACTCTCCTTTGATAATCACATCACCACAGTAGTCAGGAAATCCTTCTATGTGGCACACCTCATCACAAAAGGTGTCTCATGCAGAATAAAGGAGGTCATTGTTCCCCTCTACTCACTCATTAGATCCATTATAGAGTACAATGCCCCTTTTGCTATGTACCTCACAAGACATCTACAACAACTGGAAAGCCTGCAGAAATACGTCACAAAGAGGATTAGCTGCCTCAAATACATGCCATACACAGACCGTCTCAAAACACTATAGCTTTACTCTGTCGCATATCGCCTACTCAGGGGTGATCTCTGCCTAACAATCAAAGCTATGTCAAACACAGAGCTGTTGGACATGCTCCACTTAAAGAAATCCCAATCTCTCCGAGCGTCGGCCCCAAAACCCAGACTGAAATACTAAAGGAGGGGGTGTATCCATTTTCATAAAGGATACCCACACCTCCAGTTTAGTGGCACAGCACAAGGACTTGGAGACCATGCAAGTGCAACTAACATTGGGCAAAGCTGCTTATCAGATCGTAACCTGCTATAGATCACATACCTTGTCACAGGACCTTCTCTCAGTATTCCTGAGAACACTGGGAAATATAAAGGTCCTACCAAACACCATGATATGAGGAGTTTGACTGGGAGAATTAATCGAGTACAAAGTCCTTTGCCCAATGCTTCCTAGAGTTTATAAACTCAAACGGCCTGGAACATCTGGTCACCACGCCCATTAGAGGTGACAACATACTGGACCTGGTCATCACCAACATGGGGGATCAGTGTTCCACACCAGAGGTAAACCCCTCGCTGGTAATATCAGATCATGAAGTAATCACACTGGACATCCACATCCCGACCCCCAAGTCAACCAAACCATTGTGAAAAACTTTTTAAAAGCAAACTTCACACTTCTCAAGACCTAAGTGGAAAGTGTCAAAGCCCCCTTGCTACAAGATAATGCTATCCAATCTGCAGAATCCTTTACAAGTGCATTCTATGAGCATCTACAGGGATGCATGGATCGAGCCACCCCAATTAAAACCAAGACTCACTCCTCCAAAAAGAAGAAATCAATCTTGTGGTCCTTGTCCATAAATAAGCTATACAACAGAAGGAGGAAACTAACACATGATAGAGCAAAATTCCAAAAAGGAAAGGCATCACTGATCATTATTAGCAAGAAACTATGATCGCTCATAAAATAATCCAAGTCCAGTTTCTAAAGAAAAATTGCCAATGAATCTAAAGATAACCACAAAGCCTTCTTTAGCTATATCATACATTTAGGTGGCAACTCTCAAATATGCTTTCAGCTAATGCAAAATGGCAAAAAATACACTGAACCAACTGACATTGCCAACATCCTGGTGGACAAGTTCAGTGCAAACTTCACCCCCCCACCCCCAAAAAGGCCCGTGTCCATCCCAGAAGAATGCAGAGCCCCAGACTTCATGGACATGCAGGTAAAAACAGCCCTCTCCAAAGCTAAGAACACAGCATCAATGGGACTGGATGATGTCCCAGGCTGCATCTTACATGAGCTCCAAAAGGAACTAAACCCTCACCTACATTCACCGTTGAGACTCAACATTACCACAGGCTATGTACCCAAAGAATGGCATACAGCAACAGTCATCCTGCTCCACAAAGGTGGTGCCACAACAAAACTTGGGAACTATCACCCTATAAGCCTGACCAGCCTGGTCTGCAAAGCTATGGAGCGAATTATCATGGAACTCATAAACAGAGACATTGGGAACCTCCAGATACTAGACCCTACCCAATTTGGCTTTGTTAAAGGCAGATCCTGCCTCCTAAACCTAGTTGACTTCATTGAAACAGTTACCAAGGCCATAGATGAAGGGAAGGTAGTCCACACAGCCTACCTGGACCTCACTAAGGCCTTTGACACCATTCCCCACTCTGGCATCATAGACAAGCTTACCAGCTTGAACATTAACCCCTATATCACAAGATGGGTGCCCAAC
Organism: Protopterus annectens; assembly: GCF_019279795.1. Lineage (NCBI taxonomy): Eukaryota > Metazoa > Chordata > Ceratodontiformes > Protopteridae > Protopterus > Protopterus annectens. The sequence continues at coordinate 249,080,069 of NC_056730.1, read as the reverse complement.
TGGCTCACGGATAGAACACACATGGTCAGAGTTGCAGGTGCCATGTCCGACTCTAAACCAGTCACAAGTGGCATCCCACAGGTCTCGGTCCTGGGACCCCTCCTGTTCAGTATATATGTCTCTGAGGTACAGGCAAGCACGGGAGGACTATGGCTGACCAAGTTCCCAGATGACTGTAAACTGGGAGCCATAATCGACTCTCTGGCTGGCACAGACAACCTCCAGAAAGGTCTTACAGAGACAGATAACTGGTGTCAAAACCATGGCCTCAAGCTGAATGGCAAAAAATGCATAGTCATCACCTTTGGAAAAAACAAAGTGCCCACAAATTACCACATAGGTGGTAATCCACTAGGTACGGAAAATGTAATTAGGGACCTGGGGACCCAGGTAGATAGTAACCTCTCCTTTGATAATCACATTGGCAAAGTGGTTAGTTATTCCTTCTATGTAGCCCACCTAATCACGAAAGGGTTCACCTCTAGATCAAGAGAGGTCATTGTGCCCCTCTACTCATCACTCATTAGGCCCATAATAAAGTACAATGTCCCATTTGGTATGTACCTTAATTGACAATTGCAACAGCTGGCAAGACCACAGAAGTACTTCACCAAGAGGATCATGTGCCTCAAAGAGATGCCCTACGCAGCTCGACTAAAGAAACCCCAGCTCTACTCGGTTGCTTACTGCCTGCTCAGAGGTGTTCTATGCCTGATGCATAAGGCCATGTCCAACCCAGAATTAATGGATATGCTCCACCTCAAGAAAAACAAATCTCTTAGAGCCACATGCTCCAGTGAATTAAACCTCAGCAAAGCAATAAACATGACATGCTGGAGGGATAGATTCCTGTCCCAGAGACTTCCCTCACTCTGGAATAGAATCTCAGTTGATGTTAGGCAGAGCCCCTTGCAGACTCTCTTCAAGAGGAATCTTGATGAGTGGATGGGAAATTGTAAATTTACCCCTGGGATCACTTCAGTGGCCTTGCTAGACAGAGGCCCAGGAAACTAATTTAAAAGGGAGGCGAAAGCCAACACATTCTGGCTAAGCTTATAAATGCCCTTGGGCAGATAGCCTAGTACCTACCTATGAACCTATGAACCTACACGGTCTAGGGACCTAAACCTTGTCACCACAATAAACAGAACATGCCGGAGGGATAGATTCTTGTCCCACAGACTTCACATACTCCAGAATAAACTACCTATCTATATCAAACAAAGCTCCTCATTAGCACTCCAAGGAAAATCTTGATTATTGGATGGGAAATAGGAAATTCACCCTGGGGATAACTTCTGTGTCTCTGTATGACAGTGGCACAGGAAAATAAATTTCTTGGGTGGCAAAAGCCAGGGTACCTTTTTGGCTGATCTTGTATAGGCCCCAGGTCCAATAGACTAGTACCTACCTATGAACCTATCAACCTTTGAGTCTTGCCTAAAAAAGGTAATATGGGGACAGCACAAGCCTTGGTAAGTATTCGGAAGCATAGGGGCGACAAGTGCAAGCCATCTGTAGTGAAGCAACAAGGCTTGTCTATCATGTTATCACAGGCAGACAGAGACTGGATCCCCTTTGAATGACACCAGAAGCTCAGCCAATTGTTGAAGTTTATCATCTTTCTGTTATATTGCAGTGTCATGTAGGTGAAGGTAAGATGCTACTCAAGGTTTGACCCTGTGTGTGCCAGCATGTGGTGCATCAACCCATATATGATATGGTCATGGCCTATGCATACAATACACTCAAAATACACCTGGTATGATAAGCCTGCTGAGGTTAGCAAATGTGAAAAAAACCTTTGTGCAAACTATCAGCAAGTAATGTCTGTATTGCACCCTGTAACTCCATATTGCTTGCTGAAGTGTAAAGACATACTTAGTTTGGATTAAGAACACTGCACTTGCCAACTGTGCGTCTCCCTGGGGAGAAGCAACCTTTTTGGAGACTACTCAAACACCTTAAAAGTGGTGTACTCATCTTTGTCAAGTCCGATGATGTCACCATCCTACAAATATACCTGTGGAAAGGTGAAATTTCAGTAAAGTGTATAGCGCATCATGTAAATGCGCACTGCTGTAGTATCATAATGTAGTTAAGTAGGAGTTTGAATCCTGCACTTGTCATCTGTGTATGTGTGCCCTCCTGGGGAGGCGCGACCTTTTTGGAGACTACTCAAAAAGTGGTATACTCATCTTTGTCAAGTCCGATGGTGTCACCATCCTACAAATATACCTGTGGAAAGGTGAAATCCCAGTAATGTGTATAGCGTGCTGTGTCAATGCATACTGATGTAGTATCATAATGTAGTTAGGAAAGAGTTTGAATCTCGCACTTGCTGGCTGTGTGTGCCTGTGCTCCAGGTGTCTGCCACCGTTGGCCAATGTGGAGTGGGTTTTGATTTTTATAGTGTATGACATATCACAATGACAACTGTATGTGCATTACACATGTAAGGTAGCTGTGGGGCAAATCCATATACATACATGTGACCTCAAGTATTTCATAGGTGGGTACTTTGCTTTCTCCATGAACACATGTGTCATCTTCACCAGAGCGTGCTGGCACTTTGCAGACCTTAGGTCACTTCTGTATGCTTGTGACAAGCTTAGCCACTTCAGTGATCCCTGGGCTATGGCTTCCATTTCACATCCACTCATCACAGTTTCTATTGAAGAGTGTGAGTGAGGGTTTATGCTTGAGGTATATTGGAAACCTGTTCCAAAGCAAGCAAAGTCTGGCAAAGATGACCAATCATTATAGGTGTGCAACAACCTCTGTGGATCTGCATGCAAACCCTTTATTGCTTATGTGCTCCACAGAGTGATTTGAAAAACCCTTTGGTAATGTGATTATCAAAGGAGAGATGACTTAACACATGGCTCTATGTATACATTAGTACCTGTTCCACATTTTGGAGGCTACTACCTATGTGGTACTCTGGTGATACTTTGTTTTCTAAAAGTGGACAACTATACTTTCTTAGGCTTATAGCTTTACAGCATGAGTTTGACACCAGATATCTATCTGTATGATACCCTTTTGGAGGATGTGTGTCATCTGGAGAATAAAGTATAGCCCACAGTATGCATTTTCATCAAACGTGGGCAGACATATCCCTACTTTGTTTGCTTGTACCTAAGAAAGCTATAAGTCAAACAGGAGTGGTCCCAGGACTGAGTGCAGGTGAATACCACTTGTTACTGGCATAGAATAGTACATGGAGGCTGCAAATGTTACTGTGTATCCTACATCTGTGTGTTAGTTGTCAAGCCATCATCTAACAATTGTTTATGGTCAGTCTGTTGAGGTTATGTCTAATACCAGTATGTGGGATGGGTATGATTTGCTGGTGAGCTATAGCTTGGCTGTGTTGACTTCCCCTCCCTCACCTATAGTCTTGTTGACTGGCTTGAAGTATATTAGGTGTAGGAGCCATGATCTGGCCTTTAGAGAACTTAAGTGGGTATGGTGCAGTGTTTGCAGGTTCATAATGTCTCTGTTAATGAGTTCCATAATGCTGTGCTCCATAGCCTTCCAGATAACATTGGTCTGGCTTATAGGGTGACAGTTTCCAGGACCTGTTGTAGTTCTACCCTTAATCAATTTATGTTAACATTTGCACTGGGTGTGACGAGGGAGGACAGGTTTAAGAATAAGTATATTAGAGGGTCAGGCCAGGTTTGACGTTTAGTAGACCATGCCAGATAGGCAAGATTAAATTGGTTTATACATGTGCTGAGGAGGGATGTAGAGTATATTGTGAAATAGATGCTAAGGATGAAGCCGCCAGGTAACAGGAAAAGAGGAATGCCTAAGATGAGGTTTATGGCTGTGGTGAGAGAGGACATGCAGGTGGATGGTGTGACAGTGCAAAATGCAGAGGGCAGGAAGACATGGAAACAAATGATGTACTGTGGCGACCCCTAATGGGAGCATCCGAATGGAGAAGGAGATGTTATAGCTCAACCCTTGTGGACTGTGAACACCATTACTGTACGTCATTCCACATGTATGTAACCTGTATAGAGGCTCCATCTGGATATTGTGTTTAGGTGAGTGGTGACTTCATATGTCAGCTTGTGTATGACACAGCCAGGAACACTGCCCAGTACCATTGCCACTGTGGTGCGGACCTTGTTAAAGAGATGTTTTAACTAGAGTGTCTGTGAATCATCAAATATTATGTTCTGCAGGTCTGGAAATGTGGCCCTTGTGTAGCGACAGGGTGGTGAAATATGCATTCAAACTGTCTGACAAGAAATTGGTAATGTCAGTCAGATAAGTGTACTTTGTGACCATTTACATTAACTGTGACCCAATCTGAGATTTGCCCTGTAGATTATGAACAACAGTAAAGACAGCTTTAGTGTTGTCTTTGGAATCATTGCATTTTGTATTTTGAAGCTTGCCTTGTATGTTTATTGAGGGATTGAATTTTCCAAATGATACTGACCAGAGAGGTTATCCCTTCTTGGTATTTAACTCTTTTTTGGTATAACATCACACCTTCTATTATACATTTAGTTTATGGCAGGGGTCCATGAGACTAATGCACTTTTACTGTATAAGTGAGAATTTCTTGTGTTTGTGATAGCACAGTCCATGCAACCCTGTAGGTGAACAGTGTGCATTAATACAGGATTATGCAGCTGGGACACTGTTAACCTTAGTAATGCAAACCAATGACAGATAGGAAAAACAGCATCACCCACAGCACAGTGTCAACCCGTGTCATACACGCACATGCGTACTCAAGTTCCAAAATGTGTGTGGTACAATGCATACTCGCCACCAATAGAAATTATGGAGTGTTAACACTGGCCAACACAGGGCATGTCACCCTGCCCATGTGTCCAATATGCATGTACGTGCAGACAGTGCACCTCCACCATGTTCACAAATGTTCACCTGCAAACCTGTGCTGCACACACCCCACACTTACTGTCCACTGTATAACACATGCTGACACTACTACACACATCAGCCAAGTGGCACATGGGCAACAAAACACAATTGGAATAAACACTGGTGGAAACAATACAACATTGCTAATTACATCTTTAATGCATCATGCCTGCTCAGCTACACCTTCAAGGATATCATTACACTTTACTGCTGACAACATGCTGCACATTCAACCATCGCTATACTTTATCAAAGTCACCCTGTGCATCAGCACCATGTTAGCCTGTTCATTCATCAATGTCACAGATGACAGGAGGTGGCTCAGGTTTCATCATATGCACAGAGTCTGTTGTTTGTTTGCCAGAGGCCTACACTGAGCCATACAATCGACATGTGTGTGTGAGTGTGTGGGTGAGGGCCATGAGTACTGTTATTGGCCAGTGTTGATGCAATGTGTGCGGGTATGGATTTGCCCTAGGTTTCTGGTTTATGTGTGTGTGTGTGTGTCTGCATGCACAGAGTTCCACCATGTGACTGCCATATACGGGGATTTGTGGGACAGCTACAGACTGTACCTGGCAGGCTTTACAAATCACCATCTCTGGCCATGGATATGGAACTTGTGCCTGGCAGGGGTGATACAGACAGTATAAGGTACTAATCCAGACTGGGTACTATCTTCAGAGGTTGACATATGTCCACTGGATCCAGGTCCCTGCTGGGACTGGCCAGAGCCACCTGCATGTGGTCTTCTAGGATGGTCTATGGACAGTCCCCCCAACTATGCTGGGCTGATACTGGCACTACAGGAAAGGCTGTGACTTGCTGGACGTCCACATTGACCTCCAGCTGCTGATGTTGCTGGCATATGTCCACGTCGACATCTCAACTGTCCCCCACTGTCCTGACACATGGACATGACATTGTGTAGGACATCCAATGTCTCACCACAATGTCTATCAATGACCTCAGTGTAATTACGTATGGCATCTGCTAGGTCACGGATATTGTCATTTACAGAGGTGTTATGAGCCCTCTGTGCCCTTAGTCCCTGTCTGGTGGATCGCTCCATTCGTGCCTGTACCTCCATGACAGCCTGGAACATGTGTGTGGTTGAAATAGTTGTGGCATGTCTGCCAGGGGCATGATGACCAGCAGTGCTCTAATGAGAACCCCTGGGCATCTGCCTATATGGTACTGCTCCAGATATTTGGCTATGGCTGTTGTATCCTGATACATGTGCCATAGATACCACTCTGTCCTGGCCAGTGCCAACCATACACTGTCCCTCAGCTAAGGGCAATGGTGATGATGGATGTACAGGCAGTATGACTGTGTGCATGGATGGGGTGGTGACTTGTATACTGTCAATTGGTGGCCCAACAACAGACCCTGACAAACCTGCCTGTGCCTCAACACACCTATTCTCATGATCACTGTCTCTCTCAGTGACATCAGGATCCCTGCTGTACTGAACCAGACCCACCTCAGCACCTGTGAGAGGAAAACAGGAAACACACTTTAAGACCTGAACATGATGTCAGACCACATGCACGCATGCACACATGCACATGCACACATGCACACATGTGCACATGAGCACATGCACACATGCACATGCACACATGCACATGCACACATGCACACATGCGCATGCACACATGTGCACATGCACATGCGCACATGCACACATGCACACATGTGCACATGCACACATGCACAAACACAAATACACTCTTCCCTAAAGCAGACACACACACACAACACCAGCAATCTCAGAACATACACAATAGCAGGTGATGGTGGGGTACAGTATCACAAGCAAAACAGTCATATCACACGTCAGCATACAGGACATGTGTTGCTCAACAGAATGCAGTGCAAGTGTAGATAGTCCTTGTTATTAACACTATACATGGCTTTGATGCATGTGTTTTGTTATTAGGTGATTGGCCTCTCCCTGGAAAGCAATGCACACATGGACACAACATTGCTGTGCAAGTATTCAAAACTCTGTAATGTACTGTGCACCATAACTCACAGGTCTACATACCATGGCTGGATGTGTATCTGTGTGTCAGATAGGTATCCAATGCTGATTACAGCCTCTCTGTCTTTAGCAAATAATTGTGGACAAAGTTTTAGCACATGCATTATGAGTATTCACACAACATCATCAGTGGTGCATATATAATTGATGGAATATCATTCTTCCACATACCCAATGTACAGCAGTTATGGTGAGTGTAGATCATATTGTGGACATGCCAGTGTCATCCATGACATGGCATGCTAAAACACAACTGCATATTTAAACATCACACATACCCAATGTGTGTCATATGACCTAGCCACTCAATAGCATCACAAGACATCTATGTGTCAGTTGTGCAAATGGTGATTGATATGCATATTGTTTAGAGGCACATATGTTTGCACACACACAACATTGAGGTGTATAGCAATGAAAGCTATGTGTAGTACTGTGGTTACAATAACTGGATGGGGTATAGTACCATAGGCCATCATCATGAACATCATGTGGTCACTCAAGGCTACAAATGTTTCCCAAACCAGCACTAATCATGCTGTACCAGAACTGTAATACATTGGCTACATTCACCATTTCACAACCAGTTGTTACATAGGTTTGTAAGGAGGCCAATAAGGAGCATTCCTTGACATGAATGTGTAGTGTGTTGCAAAGTATTTATATGCCCCATGATAGGCCTCTACCCCTCAGGTATATTATGTGTAATGTGTGGATGAGATTTTGGATACTGGAGTGTGTCTTTACAGAGGGTTTGTGAATCATGTATGTGTAGCATGTTAAAATGCTCTGTGTATGTTATGTGCATGTTGAGTATCAACTTTGCCTATCCAATGGTCACTACAGTGTAGCCACATTTGCATGAGATGATCTGGGTATTGCATGTGTTTGAGGCAGCTAATCACATTAGTGAGATGTGCATGGTCTTACACCAAACATGCACACCATACATTATGGGTAGGTGTGTTACATGTGTACATGGCCTACACCTTAACTATGACATGCACTTTTTATTTACAATAATAAATGTAGAACACACTCACCATCATCTGTCCACTGCCTTGATGTCACCCCGGAGGGACCTACATAGATATGAGACAGTTTGTTAGTGGCCACAACTGTAGCATTGCTACTGTGTGTTTGCAATCTTACAGTAGAACAACAGTTTACATTCACAGGCCTACAGATTATGTTCCAAATGATCAGTATTGCACAACAACAGGCTCCACATCTTCTAACTACACACTCCACATCTCACATATGCATGATCTACCAATACAGATAACAGTAGTCTACAGATGTGCCATGTTACCTGCATGCACCATGTGTGGTTGCTGGGTGGCTCCAACCTCCATCATGGTGTATGTCTGCTGCTGTTGTTGTTGGGCAGGTGCCACGAGGCTCACGAGCAGCTCCTCCACTCTGGTGAGGGGGGTGATGGATATTAACACCACCTCCTGTTGCAAGCTGTTGTGTCCGCACATCAGAAGCATGCTGATGGACATGTCTGAGTAGATCACTGCAGTGGTGGCGTACCTGCTCATATGTCTGGTTATGCAGGCCTACCTCATTTATCCACCGGACAACATCTTGCCACAGTGTAGTACGCTCCTGCTGGTTCTGGCTGGTTCATGAGAACATTAGACTGTAGTGCTGAATCATACAGCTAGTAATGATCTCATCTTCAGCACTACTATAGCTGGGATTTCTGTGATGTGCCAGGATCCCTGGAAGACATAAAGAAAAAATATGTCTGAGCAAGTCATATGGCACATTTAACATTATACAGTACAGATATCACTGAACTGTCATATATAGCAACCTATTAGCTAACTGAGAGTGAAACACTTTAACTACCACTTATCACTGCTCACCCCACAACTGCTTGAACGTGCCTGGCTCACTCTATCTAATGAACCATGTTCTGCACAGCAACAACATAAAATCACTATATAAGACTATACAAGAGTACCTGGCACACTGTATGCAACACAATGCACCAACTAGCCACAGCAGATATACATCAAGCTGATATGTAAAGAAATATGTCATCCATCACAATGAGTGTAAGGTCCAGTAAATGTATTACTGTTATACCACACAACTTGTTAATGGCAAACCTGTGGACAAAATATGTGCAAAATTGGGAATATAGGTTGCATACTGCTGTAGTCCACTATAAATGTTGCTAGATATGCAGTTATATGTTTTACCACACATATGACAGAGGGCATGTTACAGACATACCCACACGCACATCAGACATAATTACAGGACACAAAGGTATGGCAACCCAGATAAGCTTTACGTGTGTACTATACAGTACTGTGTCAGTACTTACAAAACATTAATCTTGGGGAATGTAATCTGTGATGAATACAGGGACCACACAAAACAGTGGATGCAAGCAATGTGGACATACACCATACTTTGCTGTACAGGCCCAGAGCTTCAAGTAGTACTACAGTACACACAGGATTTGGATTCAACATCAGTACCAATCAATAATCATAGATGTAGTGCTTTAGCCTCCAGTGACACACCCCAGTTAAAACCAGGGGACTTAATCACACTGTATGCCATAGCACTTTTTCTGCCTAGCAACAGAATACACAGCTTTTGCTGGGATCAAAGCAAGGACCCATAATACCATGACATGAACAGTTTCCCACTAAGCTATCCCACAAATATATATAGTTGACGTATTCACAAACACATTGACCATCACAGTCAGTCAACAGTACAGAGAATCTATTGCAACAAGTAGATGTAGGTGTGTATGAGTATATATGACTCTCTCTCTCTCTCTATATATATATATATATATATATATATATATATATATATATATATATATATATATGTATATATATATATATATATATATATATATATATATATATATATATATATATATATATATATATATATAGATATATATAGATATATATATATACATATACACATCCATTGGTGTACATATACATACATATGTAGGCACATATACATTTCACCTTTCATAGTAGGAATATCAATTATACAAAGGATGTGAGGTGTACAGTAATGTAATAATATCGCACAGTCTTGTGATAAATGCATTGAAAGTGTTCACAGCCCAGGCAGCTTTAGCAGGCCTCACTGGCTTCAACATTGCAAACTGAACAAACCACCCACACTGTTTAACCACCACATGTCTTATACCAGCACTGTATGCTGTCTTGTTCATCACACACTAAAACCTACATACAAATATGCGCATACTAATCTTCTCCAACATATATATATCTCCACCCTTCAGAAACAGCTGCAATATGTCCCCTGCTCTATGCACATATACAGATGTGAATATATATGACACATATATATTTCTCCTTATGTGTGTGGCATACACACACAAGGTCCACACTGTTGTAAGTCCCTGGACCTCACAGCTGAACTGTTGGGCCTTGCTGCAACACAAACAGGTGTCACATGTGAACACACACTAACATTAGAGGGGGTATATATATAGCTACAAATGCTAGATAAGCATACTAGACTACTACAGCAGTTGCCAATGCTAAGCTACACTTTAATATGACTATCATGCATGTGTTGCTCTGTCACACCCATGTTTATATAATGGCAGCACTAATCCCCCCAACAGCCATTGGCCACACTACTGCACAGAACACAGATAACATGGATCAGATTTTTGATTTTTAATGCTGAGCTACACATTTCACAGGTATGTCCCACTGCCCACAGGTACACACTGTACTGTCCATATCACTAGTTAAGCAGGACATCTGTGCATAGACAAGTACTGCTGCCACATATGAATGGTTCACATTATGTAGACTACTCTTCAAAAACATCTACTACATGCCAGTAAATACATATGTGTCACATACATTTCCTGTGTATGATTTGGTATTATTTCTTTTTCTTTTTCCTTTTCTCTCTCTCTCTCTCTCTCTGTCAGTCTCTGCAATAGAGTGATTGAGTTTGTTGGCAGTGATTGCAGCCTGCTTTTGTAGGTATTTGCACATGAGCATGTGATGGCCCCTACACCAATTAGTGGCCACCATTTGCTAATTGCATGCAGCCTGCTGTGTAGTATTTGCAGTAGTCACTGTCATAGCAACCCAGTACTATAAATTGCTAACTCGGGTAGGCGTGGTCCTTTCAGCTTTCCAAGATGGAGATCATCCTTGTTTGCTGTGGACATCACAGTTTAAGACAGAAGGTTGGTATAGTTCTTATATAAGAAGCCAGGGGTGTAGTCAGTGATTTACATTTTGTACTCAGACCTAAATGTTGCTGCTTCCAGTACACACTTGTCAGTGTAGAAATGTATTCACCCCTCAAAATGCTAACCCAAGATACATGGGAGGATGTACTTTCTTTTCAAATTTTACAATTAACTGCCATACAATGCTAGTTATTGAGATGTATTCCTTTGGCACAAGAATTGTTTGAGAACTGCTATATAGTGAATATTCATTTACTCAGTTCTAAACAGTTTGTGCTTTTTTAGTGTTGACATTAGCACAAGCTGCTTAAGATAACTGGACACATTTCAGTACAGTGAGTATGCTTACCTACATCCTTGGTAGACCCTGCACACACAGGTACATTCTACATTTGGGTAGGGGTGCAGACGTACAGAGAGTGTACATATTATTGTGCGAATTTTATCTTGCTGGACTTACAGGGTTGCTGTGTACATGTTAGTTTATCAAGGCAAGTAGTCTATCTGCGTAACTCCCAACTGTGGACCTATCCACATGGGAGCCAGAGATTAGCCTGTTATTCTTTGTCTGTGTACCACACAGGTCTTTTCAGCACTAGAACAATGGCATTGTTACAGTTGGTTGCTACCAGTACATGGCTACATCCTTTTGTATTTCACTGTTGTATTCCTACATAAGGGTATGCTTCTGTAACTCCTTCCAAAGCTATTTGCACAGTGTGTAACAGCAGAAAGCTGCTATGCCTCTGTGTTTCTGCCTCTGCCAGACCTCTCAAACACTCAGATACATATTTGAACAGACTCAGGGAAAAGTAGAGAAAAAGTCAGGGACACCTTTAAAATATTAGTGCCATTAAGTTGAGACTTTGAGAGAACCAGAGCATATGGATTAATACATCTTTTTCTGAAGTAAAAGAATTGTCGATCTCTTAATTATTGTCATTACTCATTATGTGTAATTCACCACCTTTCTGGCCAAAGTCAGTAGTTTTCGGAGAGATTCAGAGGGACAGAGCTAAATTTTATTTCAAAATCAGGGACAACCCTGAAAATTAGGAACAATTGGGAGGTATGGCCTCTGCCCTAAACAGATATGCCAGTGTTTGTCCTGCTGTGATACTGTGTGGGGTTTGTAAAGTGATGGTGTAACATTATTTCCTGCTAGAATGGCTGCTTCTCTTATCACAGTCATGTAATGTAATCTCACAACAACTGTTGGTAAAAATCCACAGAACAAGTTGTGTGGTATGGCATTCCTATTATTCCTTTACATTCACTCATTCTGATGCATGATATATTTATTTCAGCACCAACTTCTTGTATATCTATCATGGCTTAGTGGCACTTCATGCAGTGTAGTGTGTACAAGGTCCAGGGTTCGAGACTGACGGAGGTGTTTTATTTTGCTGTTGAGCAGAACAAGGGCCCTCACATACAGAGTGACTAAGGCACTTTTAAGCAGTTGTAAGCGGGTTTGCACGGGTTTGCGTGATGCTTAGCAATGCTTAGCTAAGCGCAAATATGCGCACACTCGTACAAACCCACTAACTACTGCTGCTTAATAGTGCTTACTCCCACTAACCCCCGTGCTCATTTCTTTGAAAGAAAAGAAAATGGGAAGATAGAAAAGTGGTGAAAAAGGGGCACAAAGAGGGAAAAACAGTAGGGAAAATAGCTCGGGATGTGCAGGACGGGTGTAGGGAAGGTCCATAGCTGCCAATTTCTTTAACAACAACAGCTGTGTATATGGAATAAATTTGGAGGTAAATATGAAACCTTCAACCCCTGAGAGAGGGGTGAGGACAACAAAGTATGTTGTAATGCCAATTAAATTACATTCTATGTGTCCAGGGGAAATGTGTGCAAAATGGGCAGCTATGTATGGGGCGTAATTTTTTTGGGAGCAGATTGCCCTTTTTTTTTTCCAGGTGAGAGTGGAATGTGGGGTAGGGGAAGTAGGTATATTTGGGGAGGTAGGTTGGGGAGGTAAACAGACAAGACAAACAAGATGCATACAGGGGTGAAATATGACACATGTGGTGGGTGAACACCATTGACGGGGAGGGATGTTTGGAAATCGCAAGCCCATGAGCCCACAGATGGCAACAGTGGAACTTTCACAGCTCAGAGGGGCAGGCTGACCCAGGAGTTACACCACTCATGCCTCAAGCTGACATAGAGATTCTGCAACAGAACACTCAATCTCTCTACGCACCACAGCCCAGACCGTCCGAAGGGTGATATGTGGCCCTCCTCTGCCCACGCTTGCACGGGGGGGCGAGCCCCATCCCCTATAGTGCTTCCACCCGAAGGTGGCACAGGGCCAATGGAGGAGGAGGTCCCAGGCTGGGCACATGTCCTGCTGGTGCCAGGTGCCATGGCCAGCTGAGGTGGGACAGGTGGGACCACTGGGACTGACCTTCCCATACGAACCATGTTTTGGAGAATTTAATAAACATATGGGTTAGTAACAGTCAACAGCATTCCCAGTTAGTTATAACAGCATGCAGAAGTATTCCCATTAACACAACACACCAGAGTTTCAACAGTTAAAAAGCAAGCATAACACATGCATATATAGAACAATAGTGGACATTACAACAGCATGCAGGTTTAATTGATGGCAACAGGCCACCAATATTATGGTATTTGAACAGGGCACATGCATAGGAATGAATGCAAATATTTATAAACCAATAGGACATATGTCCCAACATATGTTTTGAGATTAGACATACCCATTGAGGTGTGGAATTGCATATTTTATGCACATATAGTAGGGTGGAAAAGATAGCTCAATTAACAACTTATATATCCTTCTAGATTAAACTACATTCCTATTAACTGCAGTTATATGTCCCTTACATGTATTATTACACTACCCAATGTCCTTCTTTTGTGCAATTGGATTTTGCTAGATCATTATATACATGAGCTGTATCTGACATACAAACTGTCCAGGATGCAGATGTTACTGCTACATATTTTGAGAGTTGCTCACACACACACACACACACACACACACACACACACACACACACACACACACACACACACACACACACTACTGCTGTGATGGAACACTGACAGCTCTACTTTCATATAATTATCTAGATATGTTCAGGTGAAATTATTAGTTATATGTTAACAGCTCCCTACATTTCTGGCAACACACTGACATTTCTGGGGAACACAATACCAAGCTACTCATGTGCCAGATTAACCTGTACATGCTGGGCATGAACCAACAGTTAAAGGCTGTAAATATGCATAAAAGCTACTGGCACTCCCTTCATCCACTTTATATGGGCTGACCCAAGTGTGGGTTAACTAACATTGCTTAATACAATAGTACTGTTTCTAAAATGCAACAGTACAACAACATATCAAAGAAAATCACACAGATGCACTCCAGGAATTATACCTTTATTAAAGAATTATTACACCTTTATTTATTGAGTTAAAACACTTTTTTGAAGGCTCTCTCATTTATTTTATATAACAGTACATGCAGAATAATTACTAACCTGCCTGGTGATGCAGCCTTTGCAGTCTATCTTCATGGGCTTGCTGATTCATAGCCTGGACACCTGCAGCTGTGAAGTAAACGCAGTGATAATGAGACATACCTATCCATAGTATAGACAAGAATAGCAATTCTTAAATACTTAATACAATGGCTATTTACTCAGTACTGGGGCATTTGCCATCCCACAGGCCTCCTGGATCCACTGGTCCAGTTGATCCTCCTTGCGTCGCTTCAGGTCAATGTAATGGTGCCTGACCCACTCACCAGTCCAAGAAATACCAGTGGCACTGGTGAGATCAAGAGCTAGACAGTTCCAGGCCTCCATTTTGTATTGGGTGCCCTGGTACTGGCCCCACAGGAGTCCTTCCTCATGATTGTGGACAAGGAGCCAAACCATTACTTTGGCCACCTCAATGCCCCAACATTGCGCTCTAAATCGATTGCCTTCTCCAACACTGGCCATGCTGACTGCAGAAGGGAGCTACAACTAGTTATGGCAAGTATTGCTGCCTGTGGAGCTTAAATATGCCTCATTTCCCACACTTATTTGTGATTGGCCAGTTTTGAAAAAACTCAGCTGTAGGTACACCTGCTTAGCTGATGTTAGCAGTTTTTAATATTCCTTTGATACATATGTGTCTGTTGAAAGTGCATGGTTATGAAATGCTGTCATGGCTTAGTGGTTATGTAGTGTGACTATAGTGCACTGTATCCCGAGTTCGATCCCTGTCACTGTTTTTTATTTTCCTACTGGCCAGACATGAATGGTTAAGGTACAGTGAAGGAGGTGTGGCCGTGTTTAGCCGACTTTGCTCAACTTTGCCTGATGTTGCTCAGCGTTGCTCGACGTTGCCTGATGTTGCCCGACATTGAGCTGGTTAGCGCTGTGCGCATCTACGTGCAAACATGTTCTGTTTGCACTAGTTTGCACGATGCGCAGCTCCACGCAAAGACAATGTGCTAGTTAATGCAGTGCTCAGCTATGAGCAATTAAATATAAATATGCTCAATACTGGTAAAATATGCTTAGCAGTGCTTTACATTGCTTAAAATAATTTACTCATGCATCAGTATGCATAACCATTTCACCTTCCTATATATACATATATATATATATATATATATATATATATATATATATATATATATATATATATATAAAATTCGTTCACTACTACATATAACATTTCACTGCTTTTTACAAAACTTTAAATATACATGCCAGCAAATATTTTTGTCTACAGATTTCCAACAGAAAATGAAAAGTGTAGAGGTGGGACTCAAACCAGGAATGCCTCCTCTTTGTGCGAAGGCTCTAACCACTACGCTATTACTATTTCACTTAATTTGCATATATTTTTCTTATTTTCCTCTTTGGTGTCTAAACTGCTAACTGTAGCTAAGCAATGGGCAAACCCGTGCAAACACGCGCAAATACGGGCAGCTATATCAGAAATGAAAAAAAAAAAATGTCTTTTACTTTTTATATTTGTAAGGGGTTTACTATATGGGGAGTTTAGTGTTAGAATGTATACATGTGAGCGGACCCACTCATGTAACTAGACATTTCCCGAGTTTCAAACTTGCAGGGGAGTGGATTTTTGGATTGATCGGCAGTCCGACACGCCCCCTACACTCGTCCACGCTCCGTGTTAGTTTTAGAGTTGAGGTAGAGCGCCCTCATTAATATGCATGGTGGGCTGCCGTCTTACTCTTAGACTGGCTCTTCCATGTAAGACTAATTTAGTCTTACACAGAAGATTAGTGAATCCTGGGGAATATCTTTGTATAACAGCACTTTGGTCTTCTTCCTTATTGTCTTCTGTAGGCTGATGCTGCAAAAAGGTATGGACTTGCATTCCAACTATTGTATAGTACATCAGTGCAGTGCAAAAGCAACTGAGAAAAGAGAATCTTCATTTGCTGTTTTTTTCAGTTCAAAAAATCAAGGCTTTAATAGAGGCAGTGCAGAAATACAAGGAAAATCAGGAATGTTTCTGTTTCTTTAATTTTGCAGAGCATACCTGATTTTTCTTGAATTCTACTCTGTCTCCCAGCATATACCATCAGATGGTCTGGCCTCTCATTTGTACTTTAGTGGGTGGAATTTTTTTCTATTGGTATATGCTTGATTTACAAGGGGCTCAATGGTAGGGCTGTCCAATCAGCATGCACATTTTGGAATGCTAATTCCATGTTCAGAGAACAAACACAATGAATAAGAATTGTCTCTGACCCCTCAGAAAATATACTGTGTTGACTTTTTTTAAAACGCTTTTGCTTCTATTCTACTCTGCAAATTCTGTATGGACTAAGGCTAAATTAATTCAATTCAAAAGAGCTTGTGAACAGAAAAAGAGTAAATATACTTTAATAATTTGAGTTAATCAACATTGTCTGCATTTAAAGCAGTCTGCTTATCTTTTTATTGTCACAGGCAGTTGTTAAATCACCACTAGCTGCGTCGGCATAATTGTTTTGAAGTTATGAACTTTCCACTGTTCTTTTGTTCACAGTCAGTACTGATTTGGGTTTACTTTAGATCATATCACTTACCCTGTAAGAAATTAAAGGAACAAAGTAAGCAAGTAAGAAAGAAAGAAAGAAAGAAAGAAAGAAAGAAAGAAAGAAAGAAAGAAAGAAAGAAAATGCTCTTTTGTCAGGCTTGGATTTGTAATGAAATACATATTTTTCCCAAGATTAATGCATGGTGACATCTCTTCTTGTCCTACGAAAGTAGTTATATTGAAATATTATGTATACTGAAGTCTTAAACTAGTAATCATAAGCATATTTCTAACACAGACAGGTTTTGGGAAACAGACATTTTTGATGTATTCATGTTTACTTATATAATTAGCTTAGATTTTTAAGTGATTGAAATATCGCAGAGCACTTTAAGTCTGTCATTATGATTATAGATTATTTATGTGCAGTCTATAGTTAGGGAAATAAATTATATCTATTCAAACACTTCAACTCAGTTTTTAAAACTGTAATTATACTCAGGGGCCAGGATGCATTTTATAGTAGAGTTAGATTGTTTCTGATTAATGATGCCTTCATATTTTTCATCTGCAGCAGATTTGTTTTAAATTTGAACCAGTTGTCTCAGAAACATCTGTGTGCTTTATGAAACACGTTTATCCCCGTGTGGCATAGTCTAAGTTATCCACATTAAGTAGCTCATCATTCAGACTAGAATATACTGAGACAGCAGTAAATAACATATAAAACATATATGTCATCAAAATATCATTGTTTCATTTAGCCATTTTAACTTACATTGCAATGCCTATTATGTGCTGCAGTGCATTAGTAAAGACATTCATTTTTAGAGTCTGCCCTTCTTTCTGTTATAACCTTTTTACCTGTCCACTGTTACTCTTCATTAAGTATGTTTCAGGCTATAAATACCTGTTGTATCTACCTCTTCCTTGACGTATGTTTCTAAAGGTTGCTACTCTCTGTTGAATAATACACATTCTGCATGCCCTACAACCACATCTGTACTATATATCTTGTGTATTATTAATAAACTGACAAAACACATAATGTGGATACCTTTTAAATTTAACTTTATTGATTATTTTATATGTGTTGTCTGTTTAGAATGTGATGAAGTGATGAATGCAGTAAATAATAAAAAGAAATAAAAAAAAACTTAAAATTCATGCTTGGATTATGACTCCTTCTTAATGGCATTTATTCAAGTTGGTAGCCAGATTGCCAAAAACAGAAAATGAATGGATAAAAATGCTTTCAATAGTAGACAATGACTAACAAGTGGAGTGTCACCAAGCAGACAGAAAAGATGGCAAAGGCGATAATACTATTGTAGCTTTTCAGGAAGACAATTAAAGGCAAGAAAGTGAGTTATGACAGGATAAAACACAATACAAGGCAGATTAAGAAGGTGAAAATATAATATTCCTGAAGAAAGCAGCTGAGTCGATAGGGAAAAAAACTGTTAAAAGAAATAGGCTTTACAGTTGGTGAATGACTAAGACAAAAATTACCACAATCATTATGTCAGAGCAAATTAATCACATGATCAAAGATTTGATACATCAGTAAGGATCACGTTATATGTACTTTCACTTAATATCCACCAAGGTGGACATGTTCAAATTGATGAGCTAAGGAAAAGGAGCATAAGAAGAGAAAAGTAGAGAAGAGAAGAGAAATTTGGTGTGATTTCTGAGGACAAGCTAGGGGAAAAGTAAAGAATCTAAGGGCAAGTTGTCTAGCAAGACAAAGTTAATTCAGGATTTTCATAGGACGTATGCGTAGAACTACTGAGTCCTCTATAGTCAAGTATTTGAGCTCGCACAGAATGAAATGGTTTCATGCAATTAAAAGTTCTGAATGGACACAATCCATATACCCCTAAGGGTCTGCAGTATGTGCTGTGAAAACAATGTAAATTTGAAATTAAACAGTACACCTGGTACATGTTCAGCATGATAAGAATATAATACTTTATATGATAAATTTGAAAAAATTGAGGAAGGAAAGCAAAAAAGTGTTGGATCTGTATCAAAAGCATATGTGAATAAAATGAATTAATTATAAATAGATGAAAAGAAATGAAATGAAGTGTGTAATATTTCAAGTATTCTAAGAGTCTACAATATTCTAGGAAAAAATACAATTCTATGTGTGCAAAAAGTGAGGTGATTAAAGAATGTATGGCACAGCCACATAGCAATTACTGAGGAAGAAGAAAGGAGAAATCTTTTCAACAACCTCTACAAAAATTACATACTGTGTTACAAACTAAGTTGTTAATATTGCATGCTTGGAATTTCTGTTCTTACAAAACATCATTGATGGCAGGCTACTGTCACAAAGGATTATTGGCCTTTAAGTTGTTAGCCACTATTCTTATACTTAAATTAATTTAAATATCCAGTCCTTTATTTTACATTCAATATGAGGAAATAATAAAAACAAAATCTCCATTTTTTTCAAACTATTTGGGCAACATCTGTGATTGCACTGATGTTACTTCTAACTCTTTTGAAATCCAGCAATACTTTAAGAACATCCAAGTCCATATGAATTTTAATGACATAAGCATCACTACAGAGGAAGTAATTAATGAAATTACTAAACAAAATAATCCAGTGATCCTGACCATCACAATTCCATGACCCATATTTACCATCCTATCTTGAAAACTTTGTAATGCTAATCTAGTTTTACAACATTTGATCATTAAAGTTATGTTTCATGATCTGCATCTTAATTGATCAAAAACTACTTTCATACATACACCTAATATAAGCACAGTCTTTTTTTGAAACTACAAGAATGTATCAGTCGTTTATTTTTAGAATTCTGACCACCAATTTAGCATAAAGACTCAAATTATCCCCTCCCACAATAGTAAATTACAATTTCATTCAGCTTCACACTTTGAAGATAAATGTATTTACTATTCTGACAGTGTGGCCTATGTTTTACTTAACTCATAATCTTAAAATGTCAGCATCATTAATAATTTTCTAAGAATTTGATTGTATCTGTAGTTTTCTCTTAACCATGGTTTGAATATTTTCAGTTTCTTCATTTTTCAATGAATTAAATAATTTATGAATTAATAAACTGGATTGTCCAACTTTAATAAGACAATTTTTAGTATAGGCCCAGCAGCAATGTTTGATTTTGATGATTTGTCTCCAGTTGATATGTTAGCCCTTGACTAAAATATCCAGGGTCATAGGATGACCCAAAATAAGCCTGTGCCCTCTCTTGAAAAGTGAATATTAAGCTATAATATCTAATAGCCACTCCTCTCCCCATGTATTACTTTAATACTTTTCTAGGAACTTTGTATCATTTCATCCTTAGTAGCAAAGCTAATCCTGGCCTGCCCATTAGTAGTTAACCCTGTATTACTACCAATGATTAGTATTACATAATTGTCTCTTCCATCTACTTCTGTGTCAGCCATTCATAGGATAATTTCTCCATCCATGAGGTACATCTAGTTAATTTTTCTATCAAAAAATTAAATCAGCCTTTAATATCCCCTTATATCTTAAGGTACCAGTGGCATACCTAGGTAAACAGGATATGAAATCATTCCATGTATAAAATATTTTGGAGTACACTGCAACCCTTTTCTAATTGGTCTTTCAATTTCTACTTAAACTACTAAGAAAGTGATACTAGCTTTTAATAGCATAGCTTTATTATTCTATGGCTGGATTTTCCAATTTTACAGTAAATCCACTATTACATAACTATGCCAACATAAACCAAACTTCATGTGTTATATCGCCAACATTTTTATATTAGCTCTTTCTTTTTAGCTTTAAAATTTGAATTATACACAATGGGTATGTGACATCCAGCTATATCCCACTGGACTGCCAACAATTAAATGACGTCCCTTACTATCCTAGGTCAGTAAGTAAGGAGCTTCAGTCCTCACTACTGACTCCAATATGAGACTACAACTTAATCAGAAGTAATATTTCACAATTTTCCCCTAAGAGCACAACAGGAACATGCTCTATTTTCCTGAGACTGGACTATATACCTCTATCTAACCCAGATGTATTTTCGTTTTATACACTTCAGAGGAATGTGCCTCAGTTTAAGACCTCTGATACACTCACACTCAAATAAATTTAAATCTCATTCATCCAATCACTTCTGGAAAAGCCTGACACAGATTTCCAGCTGTGTTCCTTCCCCAATATAATGCAACAATGCTGCCACCAATCAGAGTGTCATCATGCTCTTGTAAAAGGGTATACAATTCTGAAAATTAAATATCAAAATAGATCATACCTATAACCATAAGTGAACAGCCCTTTGAGGTGACATTGGTAGTATCAAACAGGTATAAGCACTCTCTAATCTCTAAAGAAAAAAAAAACACTGATTTCCAGGCACAGTATAAAGTAATGAAAAACATTTAATAATAAGTAAAATGATTACAAGAATGTAAATCAATCACTTTTAGTAAACACCAGAACTCAATCATTGGAAATGTAAAATTAAACTGCAGGACAGGAGTCTATTATTCTTGAAAAACTCAATCTTAATAACTAAATTTTCCTAATCTAACGAAAGAATACTGTCCCTGATCTAATCTAATACATAACAGCAAGGCAAAAGGCATGCTTACAGTTTTTGGTGAGTTCTATTTCATGGGTGTCCACTGACTGCACAGCGTTATAACTGACTGTACTTCGCAAAACTGCTCAGCACTTGACAAACTGCAGGCTCAACTGTCTTATTTTAAAAAATAATGGTCAGCTGTTTGAAAAAGTTCCTTTTCTATCACTCAGCTGTTTAAATAATCACTTAGCAACCAGGAACATTTTAATGACTTCACTCACTGTTCAGCTGATTCTCCACAGTACTTTAGAATGTCCCTCTCAAGCATGCACAATTAGAAATGCATTAAACACTGACAGATTCTCTAAATAGTCTGTATAAACAGGGAAATGCCCAGCATTTTAAAACTTATTTACATTTTCACAAGTATACATGCATACCATTGAAGTTAATCCAGAATATACACAAATCTCCTGCCAGACGTGCTAACACAAATGACAGTGTTCCATTTTCTTCAAAGGGTATATACAAATGGACATACTTATATTCCCATCTTTAAAAAAACTGTAATTTTCACTTTAATGTTATTAATATAATGTGCATTTATATTTAACTGATGTAGTCTTTGATGGTAACAACATTTCTGTTGTTTTATGGAAACATTTTTAATATAAAGTTATTATTTTCAACACTATACCATTTCTGTTATTAATAAATATGACCCAATAACTTAAAATGTTTATGGAAGGTTTATCACCATTAACAAACAATATACCTTGGAGGAATTTGCACCAGTTTTATAGAACTTTGCCCACTTATTAATGAAACTAAAATATATTTAATGATCATTTAAGATAAAATTTATGATCACCAAAATGAAAAGCAGAACATCTACTGATTAATAATCAACCATTAATACATCACATTACACATAGATATTATAAACATAACTTTAGTCTATACTTCACAAAATATCACCAGCTAGGTCTACTTGATCTAAGATTGTCAGTCAAAGGTGAATGCATAAAAAAAAAACAGAAACGTTTTTAGCATCAAGCTCAAACCATGCTCTTCTTCCATGTACAACCTACCTCCAATCTTCCTCAGACTAACTGCTAATTCCTTAGCCTATCCCGTCTCTGTACTTATAAACCAATTTGTAAGTGAATCCACTGTACCCTTATTATGGAGACACTTTTATACTATATCGCCCCACAAGGGTGGAAACTCCACAGAGCTCTCTAACTTCCGGCCTATCAAAATACTGTCTCCCTCCACCAAATTCTAGAAAAATATGTACATAAACAACTTGTGGTCTACTTACTCAAAGAAAACCTACTTATAAATACACAACATGGTTTCCGTCCCAACCACAGCACTACCACCTCTCTCATCTCCTTCACTAACTCAATTCCCTTGCTAGAGATAATAACAAACTCACATTGTGTCTGTGTCTGGACCTCTCCAAAGCATGTGATATAGTCTTTCACCCTGTGCTACTTACCAAACTCTCTGACCTTAACCTTTCTAATACTAAAATTTCCTGGCTCTCTAGCTATCTCACTAATAGACAATGATGAGTCAAATGTATCTCCTCTACATCTTCCTTTCTGTAGAGGAGAGCCATTTGACTCATTGTTGTCTGTTAGTGAGATAGCTAGAGAACAAAACTCCTTTTTACTCTATTAAAAAATGGGTCTCTAATGACTAACTCAACCTAATCCCAACAAGACAAAGCTTATTCTATTCCTGCGTAAATCTGTCATACTCCTCAAACCTACTTTCTCCATTACATCACTCAATAACACTGTCATCCATGCAGAAACTCATACTAAACTCCTCAGAATCATTACAGATGATCAACTCAAACTAAACCTTCATGTCCACCATTGCATAAAGAAAACACATCAAAAGCTTGGCTTTCTTTATAAAAAATAAATTTCTAACTAATGCCTCTACACTTACTCTTGCCCATGCCTTCCTCCTCCTGAGTCTACGCTACAGTTCACAAATACTAACTAACCTACAAGCTTCTCTCCTAAACCAAACTTGAGTCCACTTATAAGAAAATAGCTTGAGTTGCCGCAAACCACTCTTCAATCATTCACCATTGCCAATCCCTCAAACATTTAAACTAGCTAGAGTTCCCACATCTACTTCTCTTCTCCCAACTCCCTACCATTCATTCAGTCCTAAACAGACCCTCTGCCTGCCCTTCCATCACCCCACTTATCAAACTCTATACACATTTTAGAACTCTCAGAAGCTCAGACCAACAACTGGTGGAAGTCTACAAGCCCAAAAATCCAAAGGCCAAATCTTTTATAGCTACACATCAGCCGTCGCCTGGGACAAACTGCCCATTTTCATCAGAGACATAGCTCACACACATAAATTTACACAAGCCCTAAAACAACATCTGTTTAACTCCTGGACATGTAACTGCACCAAGAATAGTCCAACCCCCCCCCCAACAAAAAATATCGAAATCTCAACCTACCTGTTCCCTGCTACCTTTTCTCTTTTATCTCCTACAGCATTCATTCTATCATCATTATCAGTTTGCTTTATTGTTAACCTTTCCACTAACTTCTTAAAATACCATGTTCAATGCTGATATGTCCCACCAACCACAGCAAACTGTATCTATCTTCATTTTACCACTTCTCTTGTATCTTATATCAATTGTTTTTACTCACTTGTTTGTGTGTATTTAATTCTAATTGCATTCGCTTCCTCCACTTGCGTGTACATTTTCTCTATCTCTCTCTGTTGATGTCTATTGCATAAGCCTTAGATTCCTATCTTAATATACATGGCAAAAATAAAATTTTAATTTGAATTTTAATGACTATGAATTGTAACAATGCATGATGTTTGTTCTGTGAAGCTTTTCTCCCTGGGCCTCTGTTGAAAAAGGGCACCAGCTCAGTCGGACTTTCCCAGTCAACAAATGTCAAATAAATAAATATTGTATGGCAGACCAAGTCTGGTAAATGGAGACAGGATTAGCAAGATTATTGAAAGAGAATTATGCTAATGATATGACATGACTAGCTGAGAATTTGGTATTTGAGTGGAGTTCTGAGCATACTCAGCATGCTACACATATCTAAACAATGCCAAACATTTATTTGGTGGTGAAATGGCTGATGAGGTAGTAGGATATACCATATCTCAGGCAATATGCCCTGTACAAGTGTTGTCTTTCATAGTGAATGTGCAGACAAGCTTTGTTTGTGTATGTGTGCGTGGGGAGGGGGGTTACGATCTGTGTTGTAGCACCATGTAGATGGCAAGGACACTGGAATGACAGCACTGCATTCAGTATACATTCCATACAACCCCAACTCATACACACACACATACACACACACACACACACACACACACACACACACACACACACACACACACACACACACACACACACACTTCTAAGGTGCACCAGTATATGTGAGTAGGATGGAGAAGAAAACCTAGAAAATGAGAGCAACTTTCATGTTAAGAAGTTTACATCTTCGCTTTAGGACTTATTAAAAAGGCACATAGAGCAACACATGAGACTAAACATAGGGGCAATTTGTATTCTAGTTTCCACTTCAGGATCTAGATATGGCAATCACAAATAAGGGAGAGTGCTGCAACCCCCCCTAGTGTGATGTCCTGACTGGTAAGATCAGATCAGAAAGTAGTCTCCCTTGAAATAATGGTAAAATTAGTCTCCCCACCTAACCTCAAAAACTTTAAGAACTTCTCTAAGGTAAATTACCACCTATTGAACGATGGCCTAGCTAGTTTCCAAGCTCCCCCAAACCCAGAAAACATAGAAACCTATGAAGAGGTGTACATAAAAGCCCTGTATCATCATATAAACAACTGCATAGAAACAGCAGTACCAGACCAAAATAAACAAAGGGCAAACCACAAAAACAAGTAACCTATGTGGTCCCTGGAGTTAATAAGTTGTACAACAAAAGTAAGAAAATCCTGTCAAGAAGAGGAAATGTGCACAACAAAGCAAAAAGTCCCTCATTAGTCTAAGCAAGCAAATCATAGAATTAATCAAGCTTCTGAAAGCAGATTTTGAGGGTAAAAATAGCCTCCAAAGCTAAGAATAACCATAAGGCAATTTTCAGTTCTGTCTACAATGTGCAGAATTAATTGTAGCTGGCATCACCTATACTCAGCTGGAAGATAAAGCAAATCTGCTGACCAAAAAAGTCAGCCCAAATTTTACCCTATCAACCACAATTCTCCCCTAAGAAACTCCCTCCACCACACCACCTCCAATTATCATCAAAGAATAAACAATTTGCTACTGCACTCCCTAATGTTAAAACATGGCTTTAATGGGGCCTGAAGATATTCCAGGTTCTCTGTTGCTTAAAACAGGACTTTTCATGCCCATTAGGATTGCTATTTAACTATAGCCTCTAGTCTGGCTTTGTCCTGATAGAGTGAAGGAATGCAACAGTCAGCCCTCTGCATAAAGGGGGACCATCTACTGTCCCAGGAAATTACAGACCCATACGTTTGACTAGTCTTGTATGTAAGGCCATGGAAAGAATAAAGATGGACCTGATAATGATGACATAAGAAATCTCCAAACACAGGACTTAACCCAATTCAGCTTTGTCAAGGGCAGGTCATGCCTAATGAATCTGGTAACTTTCTTTGAGAAAATCACTAAGGCCATGGGTGAGGGTAAAATAGTATATACCACCTACCTTGACCTGGCCAAGGAATTAGATGCAGTTCTCAACTCAGGTATTATAAATAAACTCACAAAACTTGGGATAAATCCCTGTGTCAACAGATGGATAGACGAGTGGCTCATGGACAGGACACATGATTAAAGTGGTGAATCCAGATCAACAAGAGGTTATTTACTAGTGGTATGCCACAGGGCCCAGTACTGGGACTAGTCCTGTTCAGAATATACTTCTCTGAAGTCGAGGCTAATGTGGAAGGCCTCTGGATTACAAAAGTTTGCTGACTGCATGCTGGGGACAGTTATTGAATCCCCCAATGATGTAGATATCCTTCAGGAGTGCAAGCTGAGACAAATGCTTGGTGACAGAACCATGGCCTAAAACTAAATGAGAAAAAATGCACTATTATACCCTTTGAGAAGTCAAATTCCCCTGCAAATAACAACATCAATTTCACACCCCTAAGGGTAGATTCAGAGGTTTGAGATCTACATACACAACTAGATAGTAGAGTGAACTTTGACCACAATATGTCCACAGTGGTGAGGATGTCCTTCTATGTGAACAGCTTATAAGTAAAGCTATGGCACCCATATCCTAGGAAATTATATTCCTGCTGTTCTCAGCCATTATTAGACCAGTACGCAAGTACAGTTCTCCATTTGTCATGCACTTGACTAGGGACTTACAGCACCTGGAGCAACCTCGGTGGTTCCTAACAAAGAAAATACAGAGAGTAAACTACATGTCTTATGCAGGTAGACTAAAAGCCCTATCCCTTTACTTTGTCTTCTACCGACTATTAAGGGCTGAGTTATGCCTGACCTGCAAGGCGCTCACAAATCCAGTCCTGATGGGGCTGCTGCAGATCCACAAGTCAAACAACACTAGGGTCAGCTGATCTGTGGATCTAAAGTTAGTCAGTGACTCAAAACATGCTGGAGCAACAGATAGTCATTTCTTGGTAATGGGCTTCCTATCCACATTAAGCAGAGTTCTTCCCTGGCCCTATTCAAACACAATTTGGATCAATAGATGGGGAATCAGAAATTCACATCTGGGGTAATGTCTATGTCCCTTATGCACAGGGACAATCTGTAAAATATTTAATGCATAGGCACAAATCCATGCCATTCTCTTGCTCTTAGGGGACATATACAATCTGGTTATATTGGCTAGGCTTGTAAGGGCTCTTAGGTTGTAAGCCTAATAATCTCCTATGAATCTATGAGCCAGTGAACCAATATGGAATGTACTGGGACTGCCTTATCAATACAGCTATTTTAGTAGGAGTACAAGTCGGAAACATAGGCAGTGGCTTCAGCAATGAGACCTTGCAGAGGATTATTACACTGACATTTATTTAGGTTATCAAGTAACTGAAGAAGGTTCACTTTTGAGAAGGCATTCAGCTTAAAAGTATTTGCAGGGAAAGTACCCAGTTTTAGAAGAAAGGTGCACTTATATGTTCTGATTTAACAAGGGAAAAGTTTACATATAGAGGTGTGCAGTAAATGGCATATTTGTGAGGACAAGACCAAATGTACTGGGGCCCTCAAGATCAAACATGTTGGGGCCCCAGTAGGATGATTAATTATTTGTCCTGGTCCCCTTCAATAAACACATCACACCAAATGATATTTGACGACCTTTATCATCAAATTCATTAATTACAACTATTCATAATATAATTGATTCTAAACACACCATAACATCCTTGTAATGTTAATTAGGGCAGCGTACCTACTCTCTCTGCCCCAGTAAGCAGGATCCATACCTCTGCTCACTTACTTTACTTATGAAACACCATCCTTGTAATGTTAATCAGGGCAGCGTACCTACTCACCCTACCCAACAAGCATACCTCTGCTTGCTTACTTTACTTATGAAGCAGCGTCCCCATCTCACTTCATACACCATTCATTGAATTACCTTCCACAAAATAAGCAGCATCCTTACCTCAGCTTGCTTATCTATTCAGCAAGCTTCCTCCAACTGCTCATTTCATTTTCCCAGCTCCTTGAAATGAACATCCAGACACCAGAGGGTGAGCAGAAGAGGGCAAGCCTATCCCTCTTCTCCGCCAACCAGCCTGACCAGGCTATCCCCTCTCCCTTCTACCCAAATTGTTTAACCCACTACTTCCCATAAAGGGAAGGGTCAAGCCAAACATCATTTGGTGTACCTATAATCTGTAAAGCACCTTAGAATCCTGTCATAAGCCCACCTTGCCATACCATCACTAAAACACACCCTAATGAAACCAAATAAAGTAGGATTACCATGACCCCACTGTATCACTGGAACATCCACACCAAGAGAATACATACCCTTTTAGCCCATTACCATAGGGAATAGTCTAACTCCAAAACTGTAATGTCCTAACCTTAGATTGCAGAAATCCAGCACCCTTTGACCTAGTTCCTGAAACCTTGCCTATGCTCAGCAATGTAGTACTATACATGCCCAGCCATAAACACCCCCAATTCACTCATTACCAAACCATTCTTAACCCCTGTTTGTTCCTAGCCTTTCCACTCGAAAGCTCTCTTTCCTTATGTTACCTATACCACTAGTAGGTAATTAAGACCTGTCCTACAGCTGCCTTATCCTGCAACCAAGCTTCTTTTAAAACCTTCTAACTCCCCTGAAACAATGCACCCATTTTCTAAAACTACCCCAACACAGTCACCTACCTACCATGGTTCCTAAAACCCTATCTACAAAAGTCACCCAAACCCCAAGTGCAATGATCCTTGTGCTATTCTGTAAAACCTTAACCTGGTATGTAACATAAACACTACTTACTCAAGAGACAAATTTGTCACCTCAAAGATACCACCCATTAGGAACAAACTCCAGCATCCCATCAAACACCTCATTGGCCCTCCCCCCACATACAGTTCAAACAACTGGATGAGTGAATACAACAACCACAAGTTTCCAAGAAAGCAAGGATTGAACTTCACTGCCTTGCAAGAGCCATAGGGCTGTAGCCTAAAAAGTTCCTGTGCTCCTATGAATGTCGTGACTCTACTCATCCCGTGGTATCCCCACACTCCCTAAACCATCCCTAACAGTTTTCCATTGGCCCCGCTACCTACCCTTTCCTTACTTGCCCTCTAAACCAATGCAATAATCAGCTCCCACTAATTAAACACAGAGCTGTAACATGCCATACTAAGGTGATTACTCAGACCCTCCTTGTGCCCCATTCCAGTGGCAAGAACATCCATCCTATCAAGACATCACCTTTCAAATCACCTTTTCAAGCCACCGCATGATGCCTTCTGCACTTCAGCAATTTCCATCAGTAACTGTTGCACACTTGTGCTCCCCATGTGTAACCTCCTCGCTCGCCACTGCTTCCATCATCTGTGAATTCACTGTGTATCGCCACAACTCGTACTCGGCACACCACCACCTACAAAGAAAAGGACAAAATTAAACCCTCTAATATGTAAAGAGAAGGCTCCACCTTATACTCACCTATTCCAAATTACAGCCGTAGCATTCCAAGACCCCATCTGCAAGAAAGAAAAAGACATGTAAATCATCCAAAATACATAACACACATTCCAAGACATCTTCAAGGACAACCTATCCTGCTAACCCAGGAAGGAATATACCACCGCCGGTGGTGGTGCTGCGGTAGCATTGTCACCTCACAGTAAGACGTTGTCCTGTTCGATTCTCAGCTAGAGCATCTTCTGTGTGGAGACATGCATGAATGGGCGTACCTTCATTGAAGGTTGTGCGTCAGGGCCGGCAACTCGGCACATAAAAATCTACTGCCAATCATTAGCGGACCGGAGTTCCGCTGTGGCGACCCCTAACCGGGAAAAGCTGAAAGACACAACAACACATCTATGACAAAACAGCCATAACTGAAGCTATGCTTCCAATGACCCTATCAAATACCCAAGATAAATTTAACTACCAGTCGAGTATGTTAAAACTAAACCCCACACATGAAGGGACGTATCAATATCCACAACCAGGGGTAACATTGCGATTTCAGACCACATCAATTAGCACCCTGTTTAAGCCAAGCTAACTTATATTGTAAAACCATCTGCCTAGCTTTTAACTTTCCATCTCCAAATGAGGCACACAAACCAACATAATATAGAACAAATGAACACAATGGAACAAACATAATAATAGCTGACTAGCAGCTTAGAAAATACAATCAGGTAGCATTAATCATTCAAAACAGAAATATTTAACAACAATAGAAGTGTCAGAATCTGTGCTAGAAGAAAATGTAGTATGCTAACTGCACCACGAAAGCTAACCTCACTGTCAATAAACTTAACAGAGGGACAAATCATACCGCTCAACAATTGTACCACTCTGAAAGTCAGAGCAATGCTAACTGCACCAACAATGAATTAACAGACACATAGTTCCACTCTGCACTCAGAGCAATGCTAAACAACACCCTATAGCAAACATAAATAAATAAAGTAAAGGCTACCTTGTGGAACACCCTTCTTTGTAGCCTATTCAGTCACACGCAATTGAAGCTTGAATGGTTTCCCTACAGGCTATCGGCTTTTTTTTATACATTGCTCAGCGCATGTGTGGCCGCAACCTCCTCCCTGCGAAATGGCCATCACAGCTCCCTCCAGCCCCCACCACTGCAAAAAAGGCTGAGACAGATAATCCATAGTTTCCTTTGTTTTGTTTTGTTTTTTTTGTTTATTTGTTTTTTTTTTTTTTTTGTTCCTGGATGCATTTGACAAAACATAGCCATCAGCTCTCTGTTGCGTTCACTACCCACCCAGTGAAAGCAAGTTAATTCTGCAATAGAACCCTCTTAAAAACCACATACACTTAACTGAAAGCATATTCTGACGACAGGCCCACAGCTGTGCATCCTGAAGATGTTGTTAACCTCTGACCCCAGATATAGCTTGCCTACTTAGTACAAGCCCAGCTGGAAAAGGATGCATTTTGTCATTCACATGTAATGACAATTTATTCTTACCAGTTACTTTATTTTCAGAAGCAGCACTCTCCCTCAACTCTCATGTCCTTAAGTACTGGAACACTTTTAGTGACTGTAGTAAACAGCTGATGATATTCTTTAATCGTCTTGTTATTTTTTGTACAACTCTACTAGATATGAGCCCTACAAAGCACTGTTTGCATTTTATTTTTACTAGATAGCTCTAGTCTCATCACTGCTTTCTGTTTTGTATTTATGAAGCACTTTCTAATTATCATACAAAGCTGGGTCCTTCACCAATGCATTTAATTTAATAGGCTTTAAAGTCTTGCCAAAGTATAATATGCTACATTATCAGCCTGGACTCAGGCTTGTAGCTCACAGGACATTTTCTTGCAGTGACATTTGGTTGGAGACACATGGCAGAATGGTAGTTCAGGTGTACAGATATATGACTGCAACAAATTCACCAAGGGCACAGAGAAACATGCAATATCTGCAATGACCAAGATCAAGGGAGGACCAAATGCCCACTGCCCCTCACAACCATAATGGTAGCAGGCAGTACGGGATACAGCTGCAGCAGGATGCCCAGTTGACATATGTGGCACAGAAAAGGGAGTGTGCAATGGGCAATGTCTTTATCAGTGCATCAGGGAAGTAATGGGTGCTGTGCTTAAGGTACCGTACATGCTTAGATAACTGCAGTTTGTAAAAGTGTACAATACTATGGAGAAAATCCTGTATGTTGCTGTAGTCACACTAATGCTCCAGTATGCACTTTAGTCAATGTTGAAGGTATTGTCCTGGTCCCCTTCAATACCAGAAAATCACAATTTACTTTTTTGAGGTGTAGACGGACGATATGAGGAGAGCCGTCAGTCTCACAAGAGGTCTAAATGAGTATTTCTGTCATTATGCCTTACACTTTCCACTGTCTTTTTATTTCATTTATTTATTTTATTTATTTATTTTCCATTGCCAAGATGGGCGTTAAAACCCAGGAGGGGCACTTAAAATGGTGAACTCCACACCACAACAGTGACTAAGACTGAGGGGGGGGGGGGGATTTGTGCCATTACAAACTGACACAACCGCAGTGACAGACTGCTCCCACCTCAACATTCTCAGTTCCACCTCATGAAAACCCTCTCAGTAATCCCCTTTCAGCCATAGACCAAGCAAAACTTCCTGAAGCAACAGTGATCCCCCTCAGCTGCCAACGAACAGCCAGACACAGCCACCAATGACCCACAAACCAATTACCTTTAAGCTACTACCTTTAAGCTGTCTGAGAAAAGAAAAAGACCTTTACCTTTTAAATGTACTTATGTACTTGCAAAAGCGGCTACTCAACTGGCAAGAAACATCAAGATAAATCAACCAGTATCTTGTGCTACAGGAGCTATTCAATGGCTGATTCCTCTTTGGAAACAGCCCATCAGTTTAGCTTTTCTCCACCCTCCACCAACGAAAGAAATAAATAGAAGTGGGACAAGGTCCATTTACTATTGTCTACCAATCGGAGAAGGTTGATTAATGGATTTAGCCCTAGTTCTCACAGGGAATATACCTTGCCTGAGAATCTGTCATTATCTAACTTAGTTTTTAAAGCTTTCCGCTGTTTTGACAGAAAACATGGGTTTATAAAGAACGAACCCCAATTATAAGGCAGAATGCTGGGGAAAACCTGCACCATTTAATGGTAAACCAAATAAATCATCAGCCATGAAATACCAAGATAAAACACAGCAACACCAGCAGCCCCCCCCCAAAAAAAATCTCTGATAGTTAGATAAAGTTTTTACCAGCCACAGAACCTTATACATATAAAATGTCACTCACCAAACCTCACCATGTCCCCACTCAAGTGCACTAGCTTGTGTAAAGTTTTTCTGTGCATTTTTCCTGTTGCCTGTTGAAAAAAAAAAAGAAAAAACAAACAAAAAAATCCTTGTTTTCCCGCCTTTCCTGAGCTAGAATAGTCTCTAATACAGATTTGCTGTATTCTGGACTTTTGAATAGTTCCTGTGCTGCCCATTTCTTTACTTGGATAGAAGGAAGCTTCTTTGTTCACCAGTGGGAGTGGGAAGCTTTGAGCAGCCTATCTGTCCCTGGAGGAGTGACCTCAGCACAAGATCTTGTTGTTTATTGGATGTTTTGGGCCATTTCCAAGCTCTTTCAAGCCCCCTGTTTAAAAACCTGCTTTAGCGCGGTTTGCACGATTTTGCGCATAGTGCAGCATCGGGCAGTGCCGCCTAAACAGGTTTAGGCTATTACCGGCTCCACAAAGTCTGCTCTTCAATTTTTCGCTTGGAACTGGTCTGTATCTCTAAAGAAGCACTCTATTCTCACTACCTCTAAAGAAGCACTCTATTCTCAGTTTATAAGCCTCTCACCTGCACTTAGAAGAAATTAAAGCATCAAATCTCTTATACTCTTCTAAATCCAAACTTAGAATAAATTAAAGCACTAAATCCTCTCTTATACTCTTCTAAATCCTCCTAGAACAGTCAAAAGTAGAAATCACAAATATCCTGACATGTCCAAAGGACAGTTTCATGTGTACGCTCCATTCCAGTTGGTAAATAT
Organism: Protopterus annectens; assembly: GCF_019279795.1. Taxonomy (NCBI): domain Eukaryota; kingdom Metazoa; phylum Chordata; order Ceratodontiformes; family Protopteridae; genus Protopterus; species Protopterus annectens. Next base: position 249,046,007 of record NC_056730.1, on the reverse strand, counting down.
GGGAATCTTAAGGCAGTGCTACAACTGCCTTATGTACACAGACAACCCTCTTCTCCTCCCAAAAAGCTCAAATATATGTGAGAGATGAAACTATATTGCCAAACTGGAGGCTGAGCTCTCTCGAACCATGACTAGCACAGTCAATCAGGAGAAGAAGGTAACTGCACGGTTCTACCTGACTTCGTCGACAGCGCAGAAGACCGACATCGGAATCCGGAGCTCCAGAAGATCGAAAGTGAAGAAGACCAACGCGTATCGCGAGTGGCAGAACATCGACAATGCAGAAGACCGACACGACGGATGACAACACCAACGCCGAGGATGCCGACATGGGGAAAGGCTGTGTGAGTATGCGGTAGTGACGGACGTTAGGGTGCGAGGCAGGTAAGTGTGGAGATTGACGGTCTGTGGGGATAGGGGTGGGTTAAGTGAGTTAGGGTTAGGGAGCGATAGGGGTGGGTTAAGTGAGTTAGGGTTAGGAGCGATAGGGGTGGGTTAAGTGAGTTAGGGTTAGCGATAGGGGTGGGTTAAGTGAGTTAGGGTTAGGAGCGATAGGGGCGGTTAAGTGAGTTAGGTTAGAGCGGGTAGGTAAGTGTGCGATAGTGACGGACCTTAGGTTAGGTAAGGTTTAGTGTGGGCTTGTAAGGATTTTGGTGTGCTTGTGTTGTGTGTGTGGTTTGTGGAATGGGGATGTGTTTTGTTTTTAATAATTGTTATTGTGGTGTGTGCAGTGTATGGGGTTTCGTGTTTGTGTACCGTCGGTTATTTCGTTGTCGGTTATGTGTGGTTTCGTGTTTATGGACTGTCGAATATGTGGTGTCGGTGATGTGGTTGTCGGTGTTGTGTGGTTTCGGCTATGTCAGGTAGAACCAACTGCACACATCACAAATCCAGTCTCACATAGACCTATAGAAAAAACAGACCAAACACATAAACACACAAAAACATACTCAAAGGCTCTAAATAAAATCCTGCCAAGCAACAGACCTTCAAAGCATACCACCAAACAACTTCCATCACACAACAATACCCACGTATCACATAGTCCACAAAGTCAGTGTGCCACACAATCCCAGCCCATAAGGCTAAACAACACACCAAATAAACTTGTAATAGGTGACTCTATAGTCAGACACACTGACGTCCCACTCACCAGGCTGAACAAGGAGAAGGTCACTGTAAGTTGTCTGTCGGGTGCCAGGATCCGCCACATAACACACGCACTCAGGTCACTCCAAAGCAAGTACAAATATGACTCCGTCATTGTCCATGCAGGTGTGAATGACCTGAGACGTACCTCCCTGGACTACATGAAAAGAGACATAGAGGAGCACTCTGATCATGGAGCCCAGGCTGGTATGACCCTGACCTTGAGCAGCATCTTACCCTCACCAAGAATGATGCCACAGTATAAAGAAAAAATGTCAAATTTTAACAATTGGTTAAAATATTAGTGTCACTCAAAGGGGATCCAGTGTCTGTCAGCCTGGGATGACATGCTCGACAAGCCATGCTGCTTTGCTAGGGACGGTTGCACCTGTCACCCCTGGGCTTTCGAATACTGGCTAAAACTCTTGCCACCCCCATAGTGCCTTAATTAGGCAAGGCTCAAAAGACAAACCCACCTCCATAGAAAATACAGAGAAAAAGAAACTAAGGGTAATGCTACTCAATGCCAGAAGTCTAAACCTCAAAATGCATGCACTCGAGACTCTCCTCAGTATGGAGAACATCGATGTCTGTGCGGTAACAGAGACCTGGTTCAAGGCTCCAGAGAGCACCCCAGCACTACCAGGTTATACTTCATACCATGCTTTCTGGCCACAAAGCTCAGACCAAACCACAAAAGGAGGGGGAGTATCCATATATATCAAAAATACCCACACCTCCAGGTTAGTAGCACTGCACGAAGCAATGGAAACCATCCACGTGCAACTAACAGTGGGCAAAACTGCTTTTCAGTTTATGCTACAGACCACCCTCCCAAACTCAGGAACCCCACTTAGCCTTCCTGAAAACACTGGAGAACATGAAAGTCTCTCCAAACACCATCATATCGGGTGACTTGAACTACCCAAACATTGACTGGGTAAACTAATCAAGCCCACACACCCTTGCCCAAAGGTTCCTAGAGTTTATAAACTCAAATGCTATGGAACAACTGATCAATACCCCCACAAGAGGGGATAACATATTGGATCTGGTCATCACAAACATAGGGACGCTGTGTTCCACACCAGAGGTATACCCCTCACTGGTAAGATCAGACCTCAAATTAATCTCACTGGACATCCATAACCCATCCCCACCCCCAGCCAAGGTAACCACGGTAAAGAACTTCTCAAAAGCAATCTTCACACTTCTCAAAACTGAGGTGGAAACCTTCAAAGCCCCTGGGCCAGTGGAAAACATGGCTCAAACCGCAGAATCCTTCACAAATGCATTCTATGGACACCTGCAGGAATGCATGGATCATGCCATCCCAAATAAAACCAAGACTCACTCCTCCAAGGGCAGGAGACCTGTCTGGTAGACTCCGGCCATAAATAAGCTGTACAACAAAAGGAGGAAGCTACTACATGATAGAGCAAGATCCCAAAAAGGGAAGGCAACTGTGATCAGTACCAGCAAGAAGCTATGATCCCTCATAAAATCATCTAAGGCCAGCTTCGAAAGAAAAATTGCATAAGATACTAAGGACAACCACAAAGCATTCTTTAGTTATGCCAGGAACCTGGGTGGCAACTCCCAGATATGCTCTGAGTCAGAGCAAAACGACAAAAAATACACTGAACCAACAGACATTGCCAATATCCTGGCAGACAGATTCAGTGCAAACCCCCCCCCACCCCCCACCCCCAAAAGAGCAAATCTCCATCCCAACAGAGTGTAACCTCCCAGACATCACAGATGATCAGGTGAGAGCTGCCCTCTCCAAAGCAAAAAACACAGCATCAATGGGACCAGACAGTGTCCCAGGATACGTCCTACATGAGCTGCAAGATGAGCTAAACCCTCACCTAAAGTCCCTGTTCAACCTCAGCCTTACCACAGGATATGTACCCAAGGAATGTCGTACAGCAACGATGCTCCCGCTCCACAAGGGAGGTGCCACTATGGACCCCGGAAACTATCACCCTATAAGCCTGACTAGCCTGGTCTGCAAAGCTATGGAGCGTGTCATCATGGAAATCATAAACAATGATATCGGTAACCTTCAGACACTGGATCCTTCCCAGTTCGGCTTTGTTAAGGGCAGGTCTTGCCTCTTGAACCTGGTCGACTTTTTTGAAACAGTTACCAGGGCCATAGGCGAAGGGAAAGTGGTCCACACAGCCTACCTGGACCTCGCAAAAGCCTTTGACACAATACCCCACTCTGGTATCATAAATAAGCTCACCAGCCTAAATATCAACCCCTATGTCACAAGATGGGTTGCAAACTGGCTCAGGGATAGAACCCACGTAGTCAAAATTGTAGGGGCCTTGTCAGACTCTAAACCAGTCACAAGTGGAGTTCCACAAGGCTCAGTCCTGGGACCTCTCTTGTTCAGTATTTACTTCTCTGAGGTACAGGCAAACACGGGAGGACTATGGCTAACGAAGTTAGCAGATGACTGCAAACTAGGTGCCATAATAGACTCCCCTGCTTACACAAGCATTCTCCAATAGGGTCTCACAGAGACAGATAACTGGTGCCAGAGTCATGGCCTAAAGCTAAATGCAAAAAAATGCATTGTCATCCCCTTTGGGAAAAACAAAGTGCCCACAGACTACCACATAGGAGGTAACACACTAAGTACGGAGGAAGTAATTAGGGACTTGGGGACCCAAGTAGATAGTAATCTCTCCTTTGACAACCACGTTGCCAACGTGGTCAGAAAGACCTTCTATATAGCCTACCTCATCACGAAAGGTTTTACATCTAGATCAAGTGAGGTCATTGTACTACTCTATTCATCACTCATCAGGCCCATAATTGAATACAATGCCCCATTTGGGATGTACCTTACCCGACACCTGCAGCAACTGGAAAGACCCCAAAAGTACCTCACCAAGAGGATAAAGGGACTCAAACAGATGCCCTATGCAATTAGGCTAAAGAAACTCTGGTTCTACTCAGTTGCTTACCACCTACTCAGAGGCGATCTGTGCCTGACATATAAAGCCATGTCCAACCCAGTATTAATGGACATGCTCCATTTCAAGAAATCCAAATCCCTTAGAGCTACACATTCTAGAGATTTAAACCTGAGCACAGAAATAAACAGGACATGCTGGAGGAACAGATTCATATCCCAGAGACTCCCATCACTCTGGAACAAAATCCCAGTCCAGGTTAGGCAGAGCCCCTCACTGACCCTCTTCAAGAGAAATCTTGACGAGTGGATGGGAGATCATAAGTATACCCCCGGGATCACTTCTGGATCCCTGCTAGACAGAGGCACAATAAATTAACCATAAAGGGACTATATTCTGTGACCTACTATTCATAGGCACAGTCTACAAATCTAAAAGGGTGGCGAAAGCCAAACACACTCTGGCTAGGCTTGTAAATGCCCTAGGGCAGATAGACTAGTATCAACCTATGAACCTATGAACTTGCCCCCAAGGCCTTCCTGCACTGAAATACCCACAGGTCATCTAGGACATGGTACCTGCCTTAGCAAGTTTATGCCAAAATGTGATTGCTTAATCCAGCTACACTAGACTCATCATCCGCTTTTGGCTGTTCCTGTTAGGGGTCGCCACAGCAGATCAACTGTTTTCATTTCTTCCTGTCCTCTGCATCATGCTCTTTCACACCAACCACCTGCATGTCCTCTCTCACCACATCCATAAACCTTATCTTAGGCCTTCCTCTTTTCCTCTTACCTGGCAGCTCCATCCTTAGCATCCTTTTTCCAATATACCCAGCATCCCTCCTCAGCACATGTCCAAACCAACCCAATCTTGCCTCTCTTGCTTTGTCTCCAAACTGTCCAACCTAAGCTAACCCTCTAATATACTGATTCCTAATCCTGTCCATCCTCGTCACACCCATTGCAAATCTTAACATCTTTAACTCTGCTACATCCAGCTCTGACTCCCGCCTTTTCGTCCATGCCACCGTCTCCAACCCATATAACATAGCTGGTCTCACTACCCTCTTGTAGACCTCCCCATTCACTCTTACTGGTACTCGTCTGTCACAAATCACTCCTGACACTCTTCTCCACCCATTCCACCCTGCCTGTACTCTATTCTTCACCTCTCTTCCACATCGAACTGCTGATCCCAAGTACTTAAACTCATCCACCTTTACCAACTCTACTCTCTGCATCCTCACCATTCCTCTACCCTCCTTCACATTTACACACATATATTCTGTTTTAGCACTGCTGACCTTCATTCTTCTCCTCTCTAAAGCACATCTCCACCTCTCCAGGGTCTCTTCAACCTGGTCCCTACTCTCACTGCATGTCACAATGTCATCTGCAAACATCATAGTCCACGGGGCCTCCTGTCTGATCTCATCTGTCAACCTGTCCATCACCACTGCAAATAAGAAAGGGCTCAGAGCTGATCCTTGATGTAATCCCACCTCCATCTTAAACGTATCTGTCACTCCCACCGCAGTCCTCACCAATGTCACACTACCCTCGTACATATCCTGTACCACTCTTACATACTTCTCTGCCACTCCCGACTTCCTCATACAGTACCACAACTCCTCTCTAGGCACCCTGTCATATGCTTTCTCTAAGTCCACAAAGACACAATGCAACTCCTTCTGACCTTCTCTGTATTTCTCCAACAACACTCTCAGAGCAAATATTGCATTTGTAGTACTCTTTCCTGGCATGAAGCAATACTGCTGATCACTAATAATCACCTCCCTTCTTAACCTAGCTTCCACTACTCTTTCCCATAACTTCAAGCTGTGACTGATCAATTTTATCCCTCTGTAGTTACTACAGCTCTGCACATCACCCTTATTCTTAAAGATAGGTACCAAAATACTTTTTCTCCACTCCTCAGGCATCCTCTGACTTTCCAAAATTTCATTAAACAATCTGGTTAAAAATTCCACTGCCTTTTCACCTAAGCACCTCCATGCTTCCACTGCTATGTCATCTGGGCCAACAGCCTTTCCATTCTTCATCCTCTTCATAGCTGTCCTTACTTCCTCCTTGCTAATTTGTTTCACTTCCTGATTCACTATCCCCACATCATCCAACCTTCTCTCTCTCTCTCTCTCTCTCTCTCTCTCTCTCATTCTCTTCATTCATCAGCCCTTCAAAGTACTCTTTCCATCTACTCAACACACTCTTCTAACTTGTGAGTACGTTTCCCTCACTATCATTTATCACCCTTACCTGCTGCACATCTTTCCTAGCTCTGTCCCTCTGTCTAGCTGGTACAGGTCCTTTTCTCCCTCTTAAGTGTCCAATCTCTTAATCCCCTCCCCATCCTTATCTCATTTCGTCCCAACCATCCCTGCCTCCACTTAACTCTTTCACCTCCTCACCCACTTAACTCTCCTTAATATCGACCTAAACCCCAGTGAAGATGTCCTGGGACAACTTGGTTTGTTGCCAAACTTCATTTGCACGAGAGAAATCATATGTCTAACGTCAAGAAAGCATCGGGTATGCTGACCATAGGAATATAGGTTTGCAAATTTATTGATGATGACTGCAGTCCCCCAGTGGAAAGGTGTTTGGTGTAATGGGGATTTCAGTTAAAGTGTTAAAACAAGGACATGGATGGTGTTCTATAACTAGCTATAAAGCAGTAACTTGTTTTCTTAGGGGTGATTTAGAGATAAAAGAGTTTAAATTGGATGTCTAGAGTAATATGTCATGAAGTGTTGACAAGCTTGACAAACTGTGATACTATTCCACAAGTACTAGTAGGTCTGAAGATGTGATAGGCACTATACTCAGGAATAAAGGTGGAGCTTTGAGGCCATGCCTGTGCAGCTATTTGCATATGAATGCTTTCAAGATGCAAGAGACCCTCAAGTTCAAGCATTTTGCTAAGACTCCTGGCATTGAGTAGGGCCATATAGGTATGTTTCAAATTAAAATGTACTTGGTTGGAATGTCCAGCAGACAGGCTTTGCCTAAAAAGGAACTGTGTGAGCAGCAAAGGACGGCCTTAAAAACAGGCAGGAAAGCTTGCCAGATAAGCTAACAGGTCCCAAGATGACACATACTGGATCCCTGTAGAATGACAGTTTGAAAGAAAGTATGCTGTACTGAAATCTCAGAATTGAATTAGTACCAGCACCATTATTCATTCTGAATTACCATTTAACCATTTGTTGAATAACCTAATATGCAGTTCTCACAGAATCACCTTGTGCAGTTTATGCTGTCTCTGCTGAAACCACTTGTTTAAATCCTATGAAGTGTACATTTCTTGTTTCCTTTAGTTAATGATGAGTACTGAGGCACCTGTTGATGAAATGAGCATTTTGTGCTGTGAATAATTTTTCCTAATTACAGTGATGCATAGTTGATTACATCATATTATATGTTTGAGGCATATTTTCCCCAGATGGGATCTGATGCATTTACTTAGACTTTTAATTGCCTTAGCGCACTCATGTAAATGCCCATCCATTTGTCCCATGTAGCCTTTATGCTGTAAGTGCACAGTCATCTGGCAACTGGTATTTGTAAACGGTTGTTATTCACTTGACAGAATTCTGAAAGTAAGCAGATGATCCAGAACAATTGCTATTATTTGTAAAATGCTTACTAAAAAGTATACAATACGTAATATATAATATGAAGTGCAGTGTACTGGACTGCTCATTCCTACCAGTTTGAATCTGCTTTTAGTGGCTCTTAATTATGTTGATGAAGAATGCTGTTAAAATGGTGTTAGGCAGTTAATATTGTACTACTTTTACAGCTATTACTTATCACAGCCAGTGCATTTAATTATCTTTCCATCAGAAGGACAGTATTGCTTTTGAGTGCTTTATTAAAGCTAATTTAACAGCATGTCTTGTTAAATTTACTGTGAGAGTCACCTCTGTTTTGATCTCTCTCTACCTATGTCTTCATAGATTTGCTCTCTCTACATTATAAGTTACCTTTTTGTATTTAGACACACTCTATATGCACAGTACGGTCTCACACTTATCACCAACATCATTTAACTGTCCCACTTTTAAAGCTATATTTAATAGAATCCTGCCTGAAGCAGTAAATTAAATCTAACCAGGAACATATTTATTATGCAAACTACATGCTCTGAAAGGACACATTTAACAACCACCTGCACATTATCCACATCTTTTGAAAAACAAGACATTGCAAGGGCATATAAAGACATTTGTTGACTCTTTCTGAAGTGTTTACAAAGCTTGCAAACAGCTCATTTTTAAAGCATTTAATACACAGTCTGCAGCTATGAGGAGCATAACTAGAACAGACTGTAGATTCTTTTTGAATGTGCTACATCAGAAATTGTGCAGTATTAAATGTGTTTCCACTATGTGTTGATTTTCCTATCTGGGTCTTTTAGCTTGCACTTCTCTGAAATCAATGAAGCAAGATTTAAATTCAGATGTAATGAGGTGCGTGTCATATTATTTGAATTTTAGAAAGTCAACTTAGCTAATCCTTTCACTGCTTCCTCTAAAGAATGTTGAATGTGATGAGTAAAATGGCAGAAAATGGTATTGCCGACCTCATCAGCAATGCCTTTTCAGTTCTACACAGCTTAATATATATTGTACAAGCACTTTACATTTACAGAAAGTGATGTACACTCTCCCACTCACTACTGCCAGTGTATTCAGCTAATCTTTTAGAAGCTCTAAGGGACATCAGTGAGCTCATATACTCATACAACCCTACTCCTTCTTATAACTATATTCAACTGGAACAATAGATTGTTGAAAACATTAATCTTTTCAGTTTACAGCCAAATCAAACTGCATGCCGGATGACTTGAAAAATGCATGTAGTACTATTATCAGTGAAGGCACATGCTTTCATCTTCTATACACACTATTCTATCTTTTGTAATCAGTATTGTCAGTTACATATCATATGGACTGCTTTTATCAGATGCCGACTGCCCTCCATGGCATTCCTAAAATGAGGCGGTTGCAACTTATTAAGATCATTGAGACATTTTATTTTTAATTTATAATGAATAAAAATAATATCATTGCAACAGTTACTGCCTTTTTTAAATATATTTCATCAAGACATGCAGTGTTCTAGTTTTTAGGCAACTTTCCTCTGAATATAAATAAGTAATAATAATAGTAATAAAATAATAATAATAATAATAATAATAAAGAAACATTCTGTGTAATGCTAGTAGGGGTATCTCCCAGCATGCCCGATAAATAGCTACATGCCAGTAAGGCAGCAGTTTTGACTAAGACAAAAGTGAAGTCCAGGGTGTAAGGAGATGTTTCATGGGTCTAGGAAAAAGCCATCAAGAGATATGGGAATGATATGAGAATGGTCATATTTCAGAGTTTTTTTCTCAACAAGGATGGAAAAACGCTGCTCTACTGCAAACATTATCAAAACATAACATTGTGATAATAAGACCCTGTACTTGGAATATCCTGTTGACTGTTGTGCAAACATATATGATCCTAGGGTCAGTGCTGAGCACATCTGATCCCTGTGAACATTATGTCTGTTGTTTGGCATGATGTGACACACTTTCAAGGGGGGACACAGGGTACCTCTAAGGTTGCTTCTTGTCTCCACTCTGTTCATGATGTCATGGACAGGATATCAAGATGCTCAGAATGCTATAGGATACACAGTTAGGGAAGGGTATCTTGGAGTAGAGCTGTTTATAGTCTGTGTAGTTCGGTCTCAGATAAGGAGGACTGATTATTTAGTGATGCTGTGCCTGAATGCCTACATTAAAATGCACCGATTATTGCACTACTGAGAAAGGTCACCATGGCAGATCTATTGAGTATATTGTGTAGATTTACTGAGAACACCTCAGTTTCAAAAGGATGTGCTCTTGTTGTCACTGTGTCCTTCATTTAATGACACAATTTATAAATCGGTGGATGAATGGTGTTCTAACACAATTTATATAATTTAATAGGAGCTGTAGATGAAACTGACTGACATGAAACCGATGTGTTTTTTTTTCCTGGTTGTGTTTGGATTCCTAAGCAATGTTTGCTCCCTTGGTAAAGCAACAGAAAGTATTTTATCATGAATATTTAACTGAAACTCCAAATACTAAATAAAGAACACACACACACACACACACACACACAAAAACATGTAACTCGAAGGTCTTCATTAAAAAGTTGTGTGATTATGATTTATATTTCTTTGAAAATTCAGTTATATAAACTGGGGAATCCTGTAGCTGAGGAATACAATGCATAACCAGCATAACATATATTTGTGTTAGCGGACCTTCTATTCTAATAATCTGCATGCATGTAAGCATAAATGAAAGCAATGTATGTGTTCTTTGTTAACCCAATTACCACTACAGGTGACATAATGGAAGAGGACAATAAAATCTGTTTCTCCTGTTTCTGCTACTCGTTCTTAGAAAATGGGGAAATAGCAAGCCAAAAAACAAAGTTTGCTATAACAATAATTCTATAGTCTAACTGTGGAAAATGTATGTGATCTCCCAAGTATTCCCATGTATTCTGTTATTAGTAGCATTTTGTTGTTGTTGTTTAGTTTTGCACCCAGAAAAATGTATAGTAAAATTATGTAAACATGGCAATAGATAAATTCAATAAACTGACAAAAGAAAGGTAAGAATTATTTAACAATGTGAATAGTTCAATATAACAAATATGAGGTACTAAAACAAGGGCATGGACAATTCTATACTCCTCAAACATATTGGAAACTGATATGTATGGCATTACCTGATTTTGGATGTGACCACTATTAAGTTCTCATTAAATTATCTACAAAAAAGGTTTATATGGCTAGATCTCCTGTGGTCCCTATGAGCGCTTGCCTAGTATCAGTCCTATGTTCCTAATAATACAATTGAACAGGACTTTAAACTGGCAGTTCTTGGAATTTGTTATTCCAGTAAAAGAAGACCATGTTTACTTGATACTTAAAAGAGGAAGCAAAATGAGTATACATTGTTGTAATATTTTTTACACCTGTGGACCTCATCGGATGTCATTAGTAGCCAAAATCCAAGACAAGAGAATGCAGTGGATTTTCTCACAGTAACAAATGCCAGTTTTGTTTTTGAGTATTTGCTTATTCTCTAACAGAATTATTTCTACTGGCCGCGTGTACTATCTCCTAAACTGCCCTTACCTGAAAATAGTTGCTTGTCTTTACTACATATTTAAATAAACATTTGGTATTATCTGTGATATTATTAGCTAGCAATTGTTCAGGTTTTCTTTTTTTTTTCATTTCTTATAATTAGTCTAGATACCTTTGCTCTGTTTCAATATTTCATTTTATTAAACTCCATTAGATTATTTCTCAACATGTTTCAGTTTTATGTGCTACTGTAAAAAAAAATATATATATATATATATATATATATATATATATATATATGTATATATGGGTTCCCTTGAAGCTCGAAATACTGAAATCTCGAATTTTAGTATTTCAAGCCCAAGAAGTCGAATTCACATAATAGCGAAAGTTTAGAAGTGCGAAATTTAAAACCTCAAATACCGGAGGTTTTGAATTTCACCCTTCTAAACTTCCACTGTGGTCATGTATTCAGGTAAGTGTGCATGTGTGTGTGTGTGTGTGTGTGTGTGTGTGTGTGTGTGTGTGTGTGTGTGTGTGTGTGTGTGTGTGTGTTTGTTAAAGGGTTTGGGTAGGGGCTGTGGTGTGTGTCAGTGTCTTTTGTTGCTGTGATGTGTGTGCGAGGAGAATGTAGCTTGTATATTGGTGTTTTGTGTGTGTGTTTGTATGTAGTGTGACCATGGAGTGAGAATATTTAAGTAGGGGGGTGTGGGGGGGTGCAGCCCCCCACATGGGGTATGTGCAGGGGGGCTCCCCCCCTGCTTTCATGTAGTAGAGTGATTGTGTGTGGTTGTGTGGAAGATTATGTGTCTGTATGTGTGTGTGTGTGCGTGTGTAGTAAAACCGCAAAATTCAAAACCTCCGGCATTCGAAGTTTTGAATTTCGCGGTTTTTAGTTTTCATTGTTATGTGGATTCGGTTTCTTGGGCTTGAGATACTGAAATTCGAGATTTCAGTATTTTGAGCTTCTGAAGTGAATATATATATATACATATATATATATATATATATATATATATATATATATATATATATATATATATTTTTTTTTTTTTTTTTTTAACCTCTGATATTTTTCTTTCTTTCCTGATTTTTAGCTTTGGGTGTATCTTCTCATATGACACTCGCCATTTAATCATAAAAGATTGCCCTCATCCTCAATGTGCAATTTCTATAAAGCTTCCTCCAGGCCCATTTCAATAGTTCTTCATTTACATCAGTAAAGCGTGCTTTAAAATTATCCATGTATATTTCACAGACATTGCTTCCTGGTTCATATTCCATATTCACAATACAGCTAATGACTGGATGATACAAGCTCCATAAGGGTACACTGATTTCCAAGTGAAATATTTTTACTCTCTGTAAAGTTAGGGCTACATGTAAAATGTTATTTGTTGGTGTTAGTAATTTTAAAAGGGTTAGAACCATGGGAACAAGGGTCAAGAATATAATATGATACACAATTTTCCTTGTCATATTTACCGAAAAATATCAGATGAATTGAGATCTCCTGCCAGTATGCTGTCAACCCCTTTTACACAATTGTCTAGTTCCTTAACAAAACCTTTCAGTTCATGAATTTTACCACCCAGTAGGTCTGCTGACACCTAGTATATTTAGGATCAATCTTGTCCCTTGTATGATTACCAAATTTCTGCCATATCACTATTAACAATCGTCTCTCCAACAAACATTATGACTTTTGTCCTAACCTTAGCACTATTATTGCCCTACTTCACTTTGCTGATACCATTTTTTCTCCATTCCTAGACTTGTCCAAAGCATTCAGCACCTCCATGCACTAGAAACTATTATTAGAACTCTCCTAATTAGGTCTATCCCACTCCTCCAGCTCTTGGTTTAACAGCTACTTAACAAATATATACAAAGCATATATTCCCATTATTGCATGTTGCCACACAGATCCATAGTCAGACTCCTTCTGTTTTATTTATTTATAAACAATTTGCACAATGCTTCCGAGCATGCCAGTCTTATACAATATGCAGATGACTTTGCTCTTGTCTGCACTGCCTCCAACCTGCAAAAAAACTACAAGAAATAACACAAGAATCCTTTATGTCTGCTGCTGCTGCTGCCTAGACAACCCACATCTCCTACTTAACCCTAAAAAAATGAGACTACTAGTTTCTCCCCAAAGCATACTTCCAAGCATACCTCTCAACCTCTTAGCACAAGAAATCTGGACAAAACCAAAAATAATGTAGGGGGGTGCAAAGGCTCAAAATAGGGACACATTTTTAATATTGCTCTTATAGAACTTAAAAAGTTGCTAGAATAAAATGATTTGTGTTAGCGTGCATTTTCTGAAGGTTGTGAAGTCTGAAACTCAAATACCTATCATTATTTAATGGGTCTATATCACATAGTCAAAGTTACATAACTTTGAACACCTAATGGTCGAACCATTGCGTGTATACTTTGTTAACCATTGTGCAAATCCACTCTTCACTGTGCTATGGAGCTGTATACATGTTGCTTTGTTATTGGTGTTTATTGTCCATTTCCTTTGTATGACATAAACCTACATGTGAGTAAAAAGGTCAAACAGAAAAAACAATCAGTAAAAACCAAAAGAAAAAACAGGCAAGGCTAGACTTTCCATTGTGTGAGTCCTTAAACCTCTTGTATTAGCAGCAACATGGGATATATGTAAATGACTCTTTAAAGTTTCAGCTATATGGCAATTCTGAACACCCATGACTTTTTTTCTTTTTAGGTCTAGTTACAGAAAATGCAGGGCAATAAAGCCAAACCCCACTAGCTGTGGACATGCATGTTTCAACCTTCTTATGGCATCATCAGCACAGCATAAGTGTAATATTTGTCTAACCTTTAGAAACACAGGGTTGTCATACCCTGATATCCATAACCATTAGGGTGTCTGCAGAATATCCCAAACAAAAAAACTAAAAGAATGAGTAAAAAGATCACACATAAAAACCAACAGAAAAGTCTAGCGAGGCTAGACTTTCAACTGTCTGATTCCTTAAACTTCTTATATTAGAGGCAAGATGAGATATATACAAATGACCCTTTTAAGAACATCAGGTGTTTAAATAGTCACAACTTTTTTATATTAAGTCTATTTATGGACAAATTCAGGCCAATAAAGCCAAACCTCACTAGCTGTGGACATGCATGTTTCAGCCTTCTTATAGTATCTTTAGAATAGCATAAATGAAATGTTTGGCTAACCTTTAGAAACACAGGGTTGTCATATCCAGCTGATATACATAACCATTAGGGTGTCTACAAAATATCCCAAACAACAAAGCTAAAACAGTGAATAAAAATGTCATATAGAAAAATGAATCAGTAACAACCAAAAGAAAACTCTAACAAGTCTAGCCTTTCCAATGTGTGATTCCGTAAACCTCTTGTATTATAGGCAACATGGGATATATGCAAATGACCCTTTAAGGACATCAGGCGTTTCAGCTATATGGCAATTCTGAATGTCCATGGCTTTTTTTCTTTTTAAGTCTATTTATGGACAAATTCAGGCCAGTAAAGCCAAACCTCACTAGCTGTGGACATGTAAGTTTCAGCCTTCTTATGGCATCACTGCACAGCATAAGTGGAATGTTGTATCCTACAGTTACTTGCCCAGTCCTAAAAATTGACAGTTTGTTGATACTTGAAACTGCCTACACATCCATTTCAGCTCACCTTCGTCTCTCCAGCATGCACTGCTGATGCCATCCACTATAAGTTGACCTGCAGAAATGTAAAAGTCAGACTTGTACCATGACACTTGCGTAGAGTGCTGTGTTCTATAGTCTGTGAACTTAGGTAGGAGCTCTGTTCTCACTGCAGTCAACTGGGTGTGTCTCTCTAATCAGCAGAGTAGATGTACTATCCTACAGTTACCTCTCCAATGGCATTGGTTGCCAGTATTTTGATACCTGCACCTGCCTACACATCCATCTCAGGCAGGCTTCCCACCTTATTCTCTCTAACATGCACCGATGATGTCATCTACTATAAGTTGACCTGCAGATGTGTAAAAGTTAGACTTGTGCCATGGAACTTGCTTAAAGTACTGTTTTCTATAATCTGTGTACTTAGATAAGTAGTGATTCTGTTCTCACTGCTGTCAACTGTGTGTGTGTGTGTGTGTGTGTGTGTGTGTGTGTGTGTGTGTGTGTGTGTGTGTGTGTGTGTGTGTGTGTGTGTGTGTGTGTGTGTGTGTCAACTCAGCAGACTAGACATGCTATCCTACAGTTACTCCAATGGCATGGCTTGTCAGTATTTTGATACCTGCACCTCCCTACACATTGTGGAGGAATAAATAAATAAAAAAAGTGTAGAATGAACTGAGCATGTTAGAAGAAAGAGTATGTGGTCAGTAACTTTTAACCATGTCAGCAGATTCTTTTAAGCAGTAAACAATGTATATTAGGGTCTGCACATGTTTATGTATTTTGCTGAAACTGCTAGATATCTGGACCATGTAAACGGATTAAAATGTATCAGCTAGGCTACTTAAGACTGCATTTCTTCTAGAGTCACATAGGAAAGTTTGTCTGTTGTAATATTATTAATGCTGAATTGGGAAAAGTATGTTTTAACTAACCTATTTTTAGGACATTGACATATTTCATTTTAGATATTTAGTACTGTTTTAATGAATAACTACATTTGCAGACCTTGGTAGTAAACAACTTTTTTTGGATACTGTCAGTGATCTGATAGATAACACTTGTTATTTTCACTTGTATTTTCATTACTGACTGGTTATGTCTCCCACATGTCTGATTTCTAATAAATGTTAAAACTGTGCCAAGACTGTTTATTTAATTATTTTTTTAATTTTCCTTAACATCCATCTCAGGCAGGCGTCCCACCTTCTTTTCTCTAACATACACTGCTAAAGTCATCCACTATAAGTTGACCTGCAGACATATAAAAGTCAGAATTGTACTGTGATGCTTGCGTACAATCCTGTGTTCTAAAGTCTGTGTACTTAGATAAGTAAGGATTCTATTGTCACTGCAGTCAATTGTATGTGTTTGTGTGTGTGTGTGTGTGTGTGTGTGTGTGTGTGTGTGTGTGTGTGTGTGTGTGTGCATGTTGTGTGAGCTGTTACGTGTTATTACAGAGATCCATTTACAACAGCATGCGCAAACTGTTATCACCATATGTTCAACAGTCAATGCTGATGTACCACCATATGCTCAACAGACAATGCTGATGTACTACCACATGCTCAACAGACAATGCTGATGTAATCAGCTATATCAGATTATTGCATATACAACCATCCCACTAGGGCAGGATCAGACACTGGCTTGGAGCCCAGGCAGACATCACCTTAGGCTCATAGGAGGTTACTAGGCTACTGCCTTTATAAGCCTAACCGTGTTATACCATTGTTTCCTTACTGTCCAGATTGTAGGGTATATATTTGCTGTGCAAGTGTATAATCAGCATTGACTGCCTCTATCCAAGGGGACATAGTGACACACCTGGGCTAAATTTATGGTCTTCCATCCAGTTGTCTAAGTTATGCTTAACTAAGGTCATTGAGGAACTCTGTTGTATGTGAGTTGTTATTTTTTTCCAAAGGAGTGGCAATCTCTTGGAGACATATCTGTCCCTCCAGCATACCCTGTTAATGTCGCAGGCTAGGTTAAGATCCCTAGAGTGAGTGAATCTTATCCCATGTGACTTGTGGATGTGCAGCATTTCCATTAGGCCAGCATCTGAGACTGCTCTGTAGGCCAGGCACAAGTCACCTCTCAGCAGCCTATAAGATTCAGAGTACAGTGACAGAGCTTTCAATCTGTCCATGCAGGTCATATGTTGCATGCTCTGAATTGTCTTAGTGAGAAACCTCTGAGGTCTGACCAGCTGCTGCAGGTGTCTAGTGAGGTATATACAGAAGACAACATTGTACTCTATTAGTGGTCTAATGAGGGAGGCGTACAGGGGAGTTATAGCATCCTTAGCTCTGGATGTGATGCCCTTACGTATAAGATGTGCAACATAGAAGGCCTTCCTTACTACTGTGGATGCATGGTGATCAAAGTTAAGCTTGATATTAACCTGTGTTCCCAAATCTCTCAAAACAGGATTTCAGATAAGGGGGATACTGTTAATACTGTAATGTGCAGGTACTTCCCCTGGGCAAAAAGGGATGATAAGTCATTACTTTGTGTTTATTTTGAGTCCATGGCATTGGTACTAATCATTTGTCTGTGTAAGACCTTTTTGTATTATGTCAACATTGTTGAGGGACTTAATGATTGCTCCCAGTTTGTAGTTATCAGTGAACATGGAAAGTCACAGACCATATACTCTCTCTGGACATCTGAGAAATACATTCTAAACAGTAGGGTGCCCAGCACAGATCTTTGTGGTAAACCAGTGGTAACTGGTCTGCTGGTAGAGGTTGACTCCCCAACTTTGACTCTATGTATTCTGTCGATCTAGTGACATATGGTTTAATTGCCAGCTCTGTGAGTTTATCAGTGATGCCTGAGTGGAGGCCTGTGTCAAAAGCCTTAGCTGTATGTAGTGTTTTTCCCTCATCCAGGGTTTATCTTGACTTGGCTAAGATAAGCTGTATGTAGTGTTTTGCTTTCATCCAGGGCTTTGGAGACATTCTCGAAGAAGTTCACCAGATTTTAATAAGCATGATCTACCATTAACAAAGCCAAATTGTGTCAGAACAAAAGTTTGAATGTCACCTATATCTTTCTTGACAAGGTTCATGACTATTCTCCCCATGGCCTGGCAGATATGGCTGATTAGGTTAATGAGTCTATAGTTCCCAGCGTTGGTTGACAGACCCCTTTTGAACAAGGGAGTTACTGTTGCTGTGTTCCTCTCTGCTGAGACAAAGCTAGTACTTATACTTGGTTGAAGAAAGTACCAACTGGTTTTGCTAGTTCCTGTTTCAGACCATTTAGAAGATAGCCTGGGATGTTATCTGGTCCCACAGATGCTGTGTTTTTGGCCATTGAGAGTGTGGTTATGAACTGCTCTTTGGAGATACTAGTTAGAGGACTGGTGATATGTATACTTTGGGGTATGTCTGAAGGGGACAGGGGGATGCGGTTTGCCACAAATCAGTCTGGTCACAGGTCGGTGATGTTTTCAGGGTAAGTATGAGTGGTACCATCCACTACTAGTTTGGCACAAACCTGGCCCTTCACATTTAGATTTCTGATGTAGCTAATGAATGCCTCTTGATTATCTTTAGCTAGGGATGCTAGATTATCTGTGGACTTGGCGATACAAGACTTCACAGGACAGCTAATTTGCTTGTTCAAGCTGTGGAGGGTGTCCTTTTTCTGCTGAGTCAGATCCCTCCTGTTCTTAGATATTACTTTCTTCTACTTGCTGTATAACCTATTTATGCTTGATGCCCACCATGGTGGCATGTTTTTCTGTGAGGACCTTCTTTTGATCTTTTCAGGTTCAGCAGACTGCATACATTTGTAGAGGTGTTTATATAGGCCATTTGTGAACAGCTCGGTATAGCAGTCATTGTTGAGAGTGGTAGCAGGGGGTTGCAACTATTTATGGCATTGCTTAGGAGGCTATAGTTTGCGTTGAAAACATGTTTCATCTTTTCTACTCTTGAGGGGCTGTCAGGTATGATCATTAATTTGAATGAGTCTGAATTCTGATCTGTCCTGACCAAGGGGGGGGGGGCAACACACAGAAGGTAGTGCAGAGACACCCTATGTTGGTAAGTACTAAGTCTAGGACATTCGAGCTCCTTCTGGGGGTACAGACTATCTGTTACAGAGCATGTGTATTAATAAAGTCCATGAACCTTAGGGTGAGCATGTTTGGGCTCATACATGACTCCCAGTCGATGGAAGGATAGTTGAAATTACACAGGACAAAGGTGTTTGGCTATATAGTTAGTAACTCAAGTAGTCCAAGTAGGCAGAGAGTTCATGGTGGCTGACCTTTAGCTAACAATGATACGGAAGTGGGTTTTACTTATCGTTAGTTGGACTTGGAGTAGTGCTACAGAGTCGTAATGTTTGACCACTCTTGAGGTCTATTTGTCTTTAATGAAGATGTATACACTTCCGCCTTTGGTTCTTTCATGCTTTTTTTGATATCTGAACGTGTTGAAGATATTGTAGCCTTGCCAGTCCGGGGGGCTCTCTGTGGCCTTGAACCATGTTTGTATGACTGCACATACATGGGCATCTTCTAAGGTAAGGAGATCTTCTAGTGAGTGCAGTTTCTCATTTACACTCCCTGCATTAAGCAGCATAACCTTCAGTTTGTCTCTAGTGGATTCTTTTACATTGGAAATTTAGTTGTTCTGACATTGCCTAAAAAGGCCAGTATGGGGGAGGCAAGTACCTTTGCTAGTAACCAAAAGCCAAGAGGTGATGGCTGAACACCATCTCTGACAAACAGCAAATCAGCATGGTATGGCAACCATATCTTTCCAGACAGACAGATATTCGACCCCCTGAATTGACAACAGAAGCTAAACCAATTGTTGAAACCAATCATATTTTATTTATATTGAGCCAGCATCCTGGGTGAAGGTGGAATGCTGCTTAGAGATAGGGACATACCTGCTTGGGACAGATAATCCCAGAGCTCAGTCATGTCTCTCCTCGTGTAGTGCAACAAGGTACATCTCCAATCATTCATTGCAATATGGACTGTGACAGAGTCACAATGGTACTTGTTGATGAGAGACTTGAGTGTGTGTGTGATCCGATAGACCCTGGTACCTGACAGACAGCTGACTATGACTGTCTCCATGTCCAGCCTAGTGAGGGGGACATCTGAGTGTTTCTCTATGGAGTCACTTTTGAGCAAGACATTTGGTTTTGAGGTGTTTACCTGAGGGACATATTGGCTGAGACACTGTTGTGTGGATTATTATGTGTAGTGGATTCTGTTGGGTCTGCAGTATGTGCAGTAGGTTTGCGCTTGGGAGGTCTCTGATCTTTAGGTAGGTTTCTAGCGAGTACCTCCATGTATGTGGGTTTATATGTTGTGAGCTTGTTCTATGCAAGAGGTGAAGTGTGTGTGTGCTGACAGCATGTTTGATATCTGGTTTGTTGTTATGTGACAGTATTGATTCCAAATTTATAGTATAGATGCAACTGCAACTCTCACATGTTGTATCAGTTTGTTTTAGCAATAACTGATTTTCAGTATTCATAAGACAATTGCTACATTGCCTCAGGATGCCCATGTCAATCAGGCTGCCTGGAGAAATGGTGGGAAACTGTCAATCCATTACGGAAGGTATATATAATGTAGTAACTAGTGAGGAGTGGGCTAGATGGAGCAGGTTTTGGTGTAAGACTAAGAAAATGTGTCTAGTCTACGGAAGGCTAGGGTAGAAAAATGTGTTAATGTTTCACAATGCACAATTGAGTTGCTTGCAGGGCAGCAATGCAAACTCTGAACAGCTCCATTAGACAGATTAAACCCAGTCAAACATGACACTGGAGTACAAGCAAAGTTAAACAATTTTAAAAAAGTAAACAAAGGGAAAGGCCAAGAGTGAGTCTTATTCTAGCAACCCACAGCTCAGATGGGTCCTTGGCTGTACACTTCTGCCACAATGGTGCAAGGAGCCCTTCTTAATTTAACAGGGTTGGTTTTAGTGCTCAAATAATACCAAACAGTCTAGATTCAGCAATCCTGAATTGAGCCTATGCTATAAAATTCAGAAGTACAAGAAATTCAAAGTGCAGAAAATCGCAATCACAACATCAGAAGAAAACAGTGTAACTAAAGCAGCAATTAAGTAGAATACTCCAACAAGAGTGTAGACAACAGAGCTTCCATGTGTAAAGTAAGTAGTCTGGATCCCAAGTGCTTCAGCCAGAACTAAGACTCTTTCAGAATAACAGACAATAAGCCTTCAACCAGCAATTAACAGCTTAGAAGGGTGTAGGGTATCCTCTCCTGCCACAAAAGTCTACACCACAAGCCATCCTAAAGTAAAATAAATGTTTTTGAGGCCAAGTGCTTAAATCGTAGCAAAGTCACTTAGAACAACAGACACAATAAGCATTCAACCAGCAATTCCCAACTCAGAAGGGCAGAGGCTACTGTCTCCTCCCATAAGAGTGTAGACTACAAACCTTCTAAATGTAAGACCACTGGCCTGAAGCCCAAGTGCTTAAATCAAAAGTAATAGGCTTAGAACAACAGTTAGAATTTAATGAGATACCAGACAGATGACATTGACATGTCTTTTAATCTATGCACATACAGTATGTCATGGTTAGTAGGCCCTGTGTTGTCTTGATGAGGAAGCCCGGTGGCCTCTCCAGTTGCTGCATATGTCTGGTGAGGTTCATGCAAAAGGGAGAATTATATTGCATTACTGCTCTGATGAGTTTGTCTACAGTGATGTCATACAATTCTGAGATCTGAATGTGATGGCATGTCTTATGGTGTACACCATACATATGCACTAGAAAAAAAGAGAACACTTATAAAGTAATGACACACATTGCAGTTCCTGACTTCACAACCCTCAAAAGAGAATACACTAGAAATTATTGACATGATGATGCTATACATTGTATCATTTGGCAAGACAACTGACAGGTACAATTATCAGTTCAACAACACAAATGCAGACATACTAGACACTAGTGGAGCTATGCACCCTGTGAATCAGACACAAAGCTGTTGTATCCTTGAATCCAAAAGAGAGAAAACAAGGATGTGGTACAGTTACCATCAATTACAAAGAGTGCAGTGTGTGTGTGTAGGTGCCCTAGGTTGACAGAAAAGGTTTGTGATTGTGTATGAGGGAAAACTGGAAGCAAGCAGGCTGTGTGTCTGTAGGGGTCCTCCATGTGAAAGTGGTATGTGAGAGTCTGCATGAAAACAGCCAGGCTCAGTGCTAGCTGTATATTTTGGTATGTCAGACAGGTGTGAGCCTTGCATGGTAAAGGTGGCAATTCATCATTGCTGCCTCCCACCAGAGGAATTGGCTCTGCCAGGAGTTGCACTGGCACCTCTATGGCCAAGTTCAGATGCAATGCTGCTACCTGAGCATGGTTGATCTCTGCTGGACATGCCCCCTTCATGGGAATGCCTAGGACCACAGCCCCATGGCCTGCCACATCTGGGTGTGGATAGCATACTCACCAATGGACCAGCGGTTGTACAGCCATTATGGTAACATGATCAGGCATGGCCACTCTGGCTATAAGCAGATGTTGTCATTGACCTATGCCCACAAGGATGCTGTTCCCCTCCCAGCAGATGTTCCATCACAGACACTGCTTGTTCCATGACAGACACCCCTCAGTCCATCACAGCCACCCTTCATTCCAATGTGTCATTCATCAGATCAAGTGAATTGGCAACACAGTGGAGGCAGTCATGCATGTCAGACTGTGCAACATCCACAATCCTGATCATTTGTCTGTACCACCTTTCTGAATGTGCCTGTGACTCCATGATGGCTCTAATCATTCCTTGCATGACACAGGAAGATACACTTGTACCAGGTGGAGGAAGGAGAGCAGACCCCCTCAGAGCACCCCTATCAGCCCTTCTGCTTGGCACCTCGAAAACACTTTGTCTATGGCCAGACTCAACAGGCACTGAAGGTGCAGTAGCTACACTTCCCAGCTCAATGTCCATGCCTCCACCTGTTTTATATCTGTGGGCACAGTGGACTGGGTAGACTTAGGCCTACTGGCTGTGACCAGGGAAAAAGAAGGGGGTGGATGGATGTCAACCCCTTTGTCAGATTCAACCTTTGCACCCACTGACTGTACTTCAGGTTCACCAGCACCATCGCCAGTGTCTGATGAGACACTGATATCAGGTGGCACAGGCCCCACATTCCCACTGTCATGATCACCTGTGATAAAAAGGGAGAAACACAGACACACATTAATACCTGCACATCTATAGTGCTAAACAACTAACAGTGCTGCCACTATTACAGACAGTACAGCAATACACACAGCAGGCCTAAAATGACATATGATATTTCTATAAATGTATCTGCAGTACTGAAATAACTTTATTTGGCTTACCATCTGCAGGAGGCATACATCATAGGATTCCTGTTGGTCCAGAAATAAGTTAAGCAAGAGGTACAGGCAACATCATCTCATTTAACAGTAAGGCAGGGGGTACTACATGTATGCCTCTATATCTGCATGAAGTTTAATTTCAGCAAGAATGTGGTTGACAACACCAAACTGAGCTTATCACTGTACCAATCTTATCCACCCTCTCCCTCGGAAAAAAAGACAAGTGACACAGAACTAGCTTTTACTTTAACTGTTTTACTATACAGCAGTATTCAACTGGTCATATAACAAAGACTACCTGGAAGCTCTTCCTAGGCCTGAGAAAAAGTGGCGCCCATGTCCATGATATGTTGTGGGCAACCCTGCTGTGAGTTGTCCTGTTGTAGAAGATTTGTCATGAATTCCTCATTGGGGGTGAGAGGTGGCTCTGCAGTAGCCCCATCCCTGGTTACCCTCTGGTCTTGAGCAAAAGCAGCTGCACATCTCAGTGTAGAAGTGATCATGTCAGTGTCCCTGTGGCACACCTGCTCATAAGTCTGCCGGTGGCCACCCATGGAATTAATGTTGGCAATGATCTGCTGCCATAATCTCAGCCTCTCTGGCATATTGGGATGACCCCTTCCAGGAAGAAAAGCCCCATGTTGAGGGAGTGCATCAACAGTTATAGTTTTCACATGCTCACTGAAGGGAGGTCTCTACCTCAATGACATTTTCTGTCCTAAAAGACAACAGAATGCTAATTCACACAAGTATCACATAACTACAAAGAAACTGTTACCAAATAAATAGTTAAGATACACAGTCAATAGTGTCCACTGGAAAAACATAAAACATTCTACAGATGTGAAGAACTAACAACAGGCAGGATGCAAAACAAGGAGAGTAACAAGGGTAACATATCCCTCTATGTGCCATAGCAGTAACTCAATTGTGCCACCCCCCAAAAGAACAGTCCATTCTAGTTTGTGACATAACAGTAACGTCTACTTGCTTCCTCTACCCCTTACTAAAGAACAGGCACGTGAGCCATTTTGCTAATAAAACACATTTGAAATGCTAAACATGCATTCAAAGGACCTGTCCCTGAAACATTTGTACATATGTATCGCACAGCTTACTGTTTTCATGTATTGTCAATTATTTGTACCTCTGAAATGTCTTGACAAACATGGCCATGGCATCAGTACACTGATAACTAATGCATGCAGATAACAGTGTAAAAGGCTTTGCTTCACAGTATTCATTAATATATTCCAACATATGCATTATGTCGGTAACAAAATGAGAGCATACCTGCTGGAGTTTAATACTCTTCTGTAAAGATAGCTTTGGAAATATTCTGCTTTTCTGAACATGTAGCAATTATCGTCACCATCAGTATGTCTAGCTACACATTTGCCTTTTTATAATGGAGTAGATTATTAATGAATTGCATCTGTCTTAGACTGTGTTACAGAGATGCTAATTACAGCATAAGCAGCTGAATTGCATGCCAATCAACCAATCTGGTGGAGCTATACAGCAAGTTATAAAGCAACCATGAAGACTTCATGCTGTTTTTTCCTGTAGATTTCAAAAGTAGTTGAGTACAGACACAGAAATTCTTCACAGGCAGAATGTTAGGCGCTTCCTACCTCCATTTGTATATGTTACAGGCTGCAGGCAATGCTGCTGCCAATAGGCCTAGGCCGAGATAGAAAAGAATTTTCAGGCCACATTTAACTTATTACAACATACACAACATGGACATTGTAGAGTGCTAAAGGAATCCTGTGACCTCTGCACAGTCAGCCCTGAACTAACACTGTGGCAACTGCTGCATTTACAAGGTAAGTCCTGAACATGTACTGTATTGTAAAATAATATTATATACCCTTGTATTTCATCACTTGGTGCAGTAAGCAACTACAACATGGGAGATTTGTACAGAAATAAATGTAACATTTGACAGTAGAGAGTTATTTGACTTGTATGTGTCATTCAGCAAGTAGTAGGCGCTTCAGGCCTCAAAGAGTCACACATTGATACCTCCCCAAAGGATGATCCCTGCATGCCCTCAGTTTAGCACCATACATTTGTAATGGGAAATCACAACAGAGACAAGCTAGAAAGTGAGACACATAGCAGTTTCTGGCTTCACCACCCTCACAAAACAAACAGGCCGGATGCAGAACAAAGAAAGTAACAAGAGCAGCATATCCTTGTTTGTGCCATAACAGTAGCTCAGCCTATGTCCACCCCCCTTGAAAGAACATTATACCCTTGCGTGTGCCATGGCAGGAAACCAGCTTTGCTCTCCACCTCCAAAACAGCAGTCTATGCTTGCTTGCCATCCAACCTGCCCTTCATTTGATGGCAACTGCATATCATAGTGTTCCCAATTAATATCTTCCCACATTTTAAGGTAAATGATATAGACTGGCTTACACACACTGCATCACTTTGAGCACTTGCCAGATAACTGATGAATGATCAAGAAACACAGAAAGGTAAGACAGCTGTATACTTGCAAGGAATAATCATAACAGGTTGTGTAATCACTAAGTGCACTACATCCAAATATATTAAATATAATGCATTTACAAATAACAGTTCAGTACAGATGCTTGGTGCCAGAGCCATGGGCTCAAGCTCAATGCCAAGAAATGTATAGTTATCCCCTTTGGGAAAAAACATGTATCCGTGAATTACCACATAGGTGGCAGTACACTAAACACCGAAAGTTTTGATAAGAGACTTAGGGGCACAGGTGGACAGTGGTCTCACCTTCGATAACCACATCGCCACAACAGTCAGGAAATCCTTCTATGTGGCACACCTCATCACTAAGGGCTTTTCATCCAGAAAAAAGGAGGTCATTATCCCACTGTACTCATCCCTCATTAGACCCATTATAGAATACAATGCCCCGTTTGGTATGTACCTCTCAAGACATCTGCAACAACTGGAAAGGCCACAGAAATACCTCACTAAAAGAATCACAGGCCTAAAGCAGATGCCCTACGCTGACCGCCTTAAAAAACTCCAGCTATACTCTGTCGCATATTGTCTACTCAGAGGCGATCTTTGCTTAACATACAAGGCCATGTCAAACCCAGAGCAGTTGGACATGCTACACTTAAAGAAATCCCAATCCCTCAGAGCCACACGCTCCAGGGATCTAAACCTTGTCATCACAATAAACAAAACATGCTGGAGGGATAGGTTCCTGACCCAGAGACTCCCCAGACTCTGGAATAGATTGCCCATACATGTCAAGCAGAGTGCCTCTTTGGTCCTCTTCAAAAGGAACCTTGACGGTTGGATGGGAGAAAGGAAATTCACCCCATGGATCACATCAGTCACCCTGCTAGACAAGGGTCCAGGGAAGTAAATAGTGTGGGAAGAAATAGCCAGGGAATTGTTATGGCTAGGCTTGTATAGGCCCTAGGGCTGATAGCCTAGTACCAACCTATGCACCTATGCCTTGATATCAGTGCATATTTAGTTGCATTTGGTTGTGTGAGGAATTACTTCATGTATTTGGTGCAAAACTGTTTCTGTGGCAAGTATGAATAAGCCCCCCCCCCCTTTCTGATGGTGCATTGCACTGGGAGGCGAGATCCAGGCCTATGTAGTTATATCTCATGTGTACTAACATTTTCTACTGTGTATGCCATGGATTGATTTTTCACATTTCAACTAATTTTCTATTTTTATACCTTTTTTATTTGTTTTTTTGAGGCCACTGCTTGCATGATGCACCGCTTAGCACAAACAGCTTTGGCTATCTCCATCTCGTTTGCTTGTAGAGCAGCAGTGCTCAAACCAGATGAATGGGTCAACCATGTAATAGACAGGACCCAGACAGCTACAAACAATCACTGGATGCATACTGCTTGTTTATAGCCTGTCTAAATTGTTAAGTGCTATTCTAAAGCTCTTAGTTTTGGTTTAAGCACTTAGGCTTTAGGCCCATCCCTTAGCTCTCCCTGGCCTTTCTCTCTCAGATTCTGACATATATAGATGTACAGTTTCCTACAGTTTCTCCTGCCAGTCTGGTTGATAATGGGCATCCTGAGATAGTGTAGCAACTGCCTCATGTACACAGACAACCATCTACTACTACCACCTAGGAACACAATTTGTGAAAGATAGAATTACATTACAAACCTAGAGCCTATGCTCTCTGCCCTCAAAAGCCAGTACATCTGGCACCAAAAATGCTGTCAACATATTCACTACACCTCAAACACCACCCACACCTACACAACCATTCACCTACATATGTAGAGGCCCTCAACATAAACATACCCAAACAAAGGAGACCTCAGAGGTAAAAACACACGTAATCTCCACAGCCCTCCACACCACATACCATGCATAGTCCACACACCTGTGTCTCACAGCCACTAAGGCTTCACCATAAAGCCAACATATTATCCATAGGAGACTCCATTGTGAGGCACACAGATGTGCCTCTCAACAGGCTGGATAAGGAGAAAGTCACAGTTTGTTGTCTTTCAGGTGCCAGAATTCACCATATCACATATGCACTCAAGTCTCTCAACAACAGGTACTGTTATGATTTTGTCATAGTCCATTTTGGTGTGAATGACTTGAGATGTACCTTCCTGGACTATATGAAGAAACAAATGATTGAGCTCGCTGATTGTGTCCCTGGCAAGTATGTCCCTAGCCTTAAGCTGCATTCTGGCGTCACCCAGAGTGATGCCTCAATACAAACAGAAAATGATTGACTTTAAAAATTGGCTTAGTTTCTGGTGTCATTCCAGGTGGATCCAGTACCTAACAGCCTGGGAAGATATCATCGACAGACAATGATGCTTTGCAGAGATGGCATGTATCTGTCTCATCTGGGCTTCAGGCTCCTGGCAAAGGCTCTTGCCTCTCCCATAGTGCCTTTTTTAGGAAAAGTGATGAGGTTAAAACAACTTCTTCTTTCGGCTTTTTCCCAGTTAGGGGTTGCCACAGTGGATCACCTGTCTGCTCATGATACTACCAACATTAAAATTTCTCAACAAAACACAAATTAAAGGTCATGCTGCTAAACGTTAGGAGTCTAAACATGAAACTGCACTCATTGCAAGCATTCTTAACCCTGGA
This sequence comes from Protopterus annectens, assembly GCF_019279795.1. NCBI lineage: Eukaryota > Metazoa > Chordata > Ceratodontiformes > Protopteridae > Protopterus > Protopterus annectens. Next base: position 249,017,615 of record NC_056730.1, on the reverse strand, counting down.
AAATGCTGACATTTATGCAGTCACAGAAACCTGTTTCAAAGCTGTGAGACCATCCCAGCCTTACCTGGTTACTCATCCTATCATACATTCAGAACCCAAACTGTGGGCAATAAAGCCAAAGAAGGTGGAGTGTCAATATATATATTAAATACATGCACACCTCCAGGCTGGTCAATCAATATGACACACAGGAGACACTCCAGATGCAGTTAAGCATTGACAAGACCCCTATTTAAATCATAGCTAGCTACAGGCCCCCAAAACTGACTCAAGTTTACCAATCAGCCTATCTGGACCTGTCAAATCTATCAAGATTCAACCCTTTACCCTGATCCTGGGTGACCCAATCATAGACTGGAAAAACTATACATGCCAGAACACAAATACCCAGAGATTCCACGATTTTGTCATTGCAAATGCCTTGAAACAGCTAGTCGATACCCCCACAAGATGTGATAATATCTTGGACTTGGTATTAACCAACATGAGTAACAACTGCAGCATCCCTACAGTATCATCCTCCCTGGTAAGATCTGACCATGAAGTGGTCATTTTCGATGTCACCATCGCCCCCAATCTCCCGCTAGCTAGGGTCAGACATAAAAACTTTACCAAAGCTGATTACAGCCTCCTGAAGGATGGTATAAACAGCTTCATAGCCCCCTCCCCCTCCATAGGAACTGGCACCAATATCCAAAACTATAACAATGCACTATATGAGCATTTATATAGATGCATGGAATCAGGACTACCTGACAGGAATAAATCATCATCAGCAAGGAAGAGTAAACATGTCTAGTAGACATCTGCCATAAATAAACTCTATAACAAAAGGAAACAATTGCTGTCCAAGACCAAGAAGGAGCTGGTGCCCAACTGGAGACAATGTCTTCTTAGCCTGAACAAGCAAGTAAGAGCACTCATGAAATCTCCAAAGCAAATTTCAAGTCCAAACTGGCCACATCTACTAGAGACAGTCATAAGGCTTTCTTCAAATATGTCTTCAGCCTCAAAGAAGCACCCAGATCTGTTCAGAACTGGTGGTCAAGGACACCATATATACAAAAGCATTAGATATATCAAATTTGCTGGCTGACAAATTCAGCAAAAACTTCACCCCACTGTCCCCCCATCAGTAAATCAGGACATGCACAGTACCTTCCCCCTTCCCCTTATATATAGGGAACAGGTCATCACTGCTCTCTCAAAGGCAAAAAATACAGCTTCCATGGAAACCGATAACGTCCCAGGCTGCATTCTATGTGAACTCTGGCAGGAACTTGCAGCACCATTAGGCACCCTATTCAACCAAAGCCTGAGTACCAGCTTCATCCCAGCTGAGTAGAGGACAGCCACTGTCATCCCTTTGCACAAAGGTGGAGCATCGACCAATCCAGGAAATTATAGACCCATCAGCCTAACTAGCCTGATCTGCAAGGCCATGGAACAGACTATTATGGACCTCATTAACAAGGACATTGGCAACCTCTAAACAAAACACTTGATCCCATGCAGTTTGGTTTCATCAAGGGGAGGTCATGTCTGTTAACTTTGGTCAAATTCTTTGAGACAGTCATCAAAGCCATGGATGAGGGGAAGATGGTGCACACCACCTACCTTGACCTGGCCAAGGCCTTCAACACTATTCACCATTCGGGCATAATAGATAAACTCTCTCAACTAGGCACCAATCCATATGTTACCAGATGGGTAGCAAACTGGCTCACCGATAGAACCCACCTAGTCAAAATAGGGGAAGTCACCTCAAGCAGTAGATCCACAACAAGCGGCGTACCCCAGGGTTCGGTCTTGGGGCCTCTGTTTTTTTAGTATATACTTTTCAGAGGTACAGGCCAAAACTAGTGGTCTGTAGCTGATTAAGTTTGCAGATGACTGCAAGCTGGGTGCTGTCATCAATTCCCCTAGTGATGTGGATATCCTCTAAGAGGGTATCAGTCAGACAAATGACTAGTGCCAGAAACAGGGCCTCAAGCTGAATACCAAAAAATGCGTCATCATCCCCTTTGGGGAGAGTGATGTGTCCACAAATTATCACATTCATAACAATGTCCTAAGCACGCAGTCAGTCATGAGGGATTTGGGCATCCAGGTTGATAGCAACCTGATAGCAATCTTACTTTTGACCACCATGTTGCTTCCATTGTACAGAAAGTCTTCTACATGGCTTACCTCATAAGTAAGGGTTTCTCATCCAGGGACAAGGAGGTCATAACATCCCTGTAATCTTTATCTTATAAGGACCATTATTGAGTACAATGCCCCTTTCAGCATGTACCTCGCAAAGCACATGCAGCAGCTGGAGAGACCACAGAGGTTCCTCACCAGGAGAATCAGAGGCCTCAAACAACTACCATGCACAGGTAGGCTAAAGCCATATCACTCTACTCAGTTTCATACAGACTCCTGGTGACCTCTGTCTGGCATACAAGGTGATTACAAACCCTACCTTGATGGAACTGCTGCATATCCGCAAGTCAAGCTCCACTTGAGTAACCCGCACATGCAGACTCAACCTGGTCTGTGACATCAACAGGACTTGTTGGCAGGATAAGACGTGTGTCTCAGAGAATTCCCCCATCTGTTGAATATACTCCCTCTCCATGTTAAGCAGAGTACCTCTTTACTCCTTTTTAAGTGCAGCCTGGATAATTAGATGGGAAACAGAAAGTGCATCAATGTGATTCTGCCCATGTCCCTGCTGGACAGGGGCATTGGGTGCTGACTTGTCAAAATATGGGCTAAATTCTTGGCTAGGCTTATAAGGGCCTCAGGGCCAATAACCTAGTAACCTCCTATGACCCTATTAATACTATTGGCCACTGCACAAACAGATTTCCTATCAGTGTGCACCCTTGCTCACTGTGTTTCCATGATGGTAACCAATGTACAACGCTTTCATATGTTACAAAACCAGAAAGTGCACAGTCCCAGTAAATGTGATACCTGCAATTGGTGGCAACACATCATTCTACGTTGGTCTTGATCTGTGGTAGGCATGGCAGGTGTAACTGGAGAGGTTTTGAGATTCTGTGCTCAAAGATGAGGTGTCCAGGAGTCCAAATTGTTTTTTGGACTCCTAGTGAATGAACATGGACACAGGCTTTTGCAGAGGGACTATCATAGGAAAAACTCTGTTTTGTTACCTGTACTTTTAACACTACAAACTCCTGACAAATTTCTTCTTTACTTTTAAGACTACCCAGTTCATAACAGAGACATGCTATAGTGCAAATTGCAGCCACCAGTCCTTGATGTGTGCATATATTTCACATATGCATGCTCCAATTATATTGATTAGGTTAAAGAAGGCCATTTGTGCCACTGGTAAATAGGTATAAAGTTTACATTCCAATAATGCTGGAAATCGAACATTGTTGTGCATTTGAGAAGTGTGTTTTTTGAACCCACGACCGATGACTACTCTCAAATACTGTACTGTTATTATGTCCTACAGACTACTACATGCTTACTTTCCTTTTACAGTTTAGAGATGCATGCATACTCACTGTTATTTCAGAATGTGATGTCATTGCTTTGTGCTGCAGACTAAGGCATGCCCTCTTTCTTTTACAACTGTGATATGTATGCTCAGTTTGATACAACTGTACTAAAAAATATTATTATTACTGTTATTAAAAAAGTATTTAGACAGTACATACCACATGCTTCTCCCATCCTTAACAAACCAGCATCATGAGACCTGACATTTGAGGCTCAGTCTGCAGCAACTGCAGAAAACACAGAACAGAATACTATTATGAATACCAGTCTTGATTATATTCAGCTTTTAACTCTTACTATTACTCACTGAAATTTATACTTGCACATCTCTGGGGTGTCCCTGTACTAAATTTCCTGATTCAATGGTCAAGGGTATCCCATTTCCTCATCCAGAGGTCATCAAAGTGATGTCTGCATTGCTCATCAGTGCGGGGGATTGTAGCACTAATTGTAGCACTGTAAAATCCCTGACGCTACTATTCCAGGCTTCAGACATGTATTCTGAGCATGAATAGTCCTGCTGCAGCAACCGTGGCCCATGCTCCTTAACTAGGAGTTCAACAAAAACTTTGGAACCCTGGACACCCCCGTCTGCACCCGAAAGCACACACCTTCACTAGCAACTCCTGACATGCCTGCCATAGGGTAAGTTCAATGTATAATGAGCATTTCCCTCCAATTTCATTTTATATGCTGATGTTTTCCTGCCTATTCCACTTGTCATGCTTACTGAGAGTGTGCACATTTACATTTTACAACATTTGAAAACATTGTGCATTGCTTATCATTGCGCAAACACAGTAAGTAAGGGTTCGCACAGCTAAACACCATATCTGCATGATGATAAGAGAAGGGCAACAGTGGCAAACACTGCAATTTCAAGATTATCTATACAGGCACTTGTGCAAATCTGGTAGTGAAATGAGCTATGTGTATGGTTCTACTAAGAAGGTTGAGAAACCAGTTCTGTATGTTGCACTTCATTGCTATAATCTGCACTCTCACAACAGTAAAACAACATTTGGACACCCAGTACTAGAACCTTGCACCATCTGCACTCCACACCTATACTTTACACCTGCTGGCATGGCATTAGTGACATGGTATGACCTATCTTAGTAGTTACTGTAAAGTCCTTGCGGAGTTTGAGCAATGACCAATTTTATTAATTGAATGCATCTGGTTTATGTCTGTTGCTGTCTGGGTCCTGTATGCAACTCTGGTGATCATTTCCTCCAGTTTGTGCACAGCTGTGCTTCACACAAAACAGATGAGCACAACTAAACATGTTTGTGTTAAGGGGTGCATCGCACAAACATTGTCTGAAAATAAATAAATAATTAAATAAATACAAAATAAAAAAGATAGATCTCCAGATTTTTGCAGAATGTCCAGATCTTTGCATCATATTTTGGGCTGTTCCTTGTAAAATGTGTGGTTTACTGGCAAATCACTGAAAAGTGAAGTCAGTACATAATGACATACATTTCAATTTTGTATTTCATATACTTCAGAACATGCATACTAACACAAATCCTATTTTTCTACCTACTTTCTACAGCTATCAGATCAATATACTAAATCTGTCCCTATTTTTGGCCTTTTCTCCCACCATTAGTTTAGTGTTTGTCTGGATTTTTTGCACTGAAAGGTTGGGTGGTACAATCCACATTATCAGTCTATAGGTTTCGCAGCCAGCAACACTGGTACAAGCCACGATACTTGCTAACACGTATCATACATGATTAATATTCATGGAGCAATGTCATGAGATGTCATGTGAGGAGCAATATTGCGTACGTGAAAACAGTCCACGTAGGTTCTGCATGGAACCTACATGGAGTTTATTGAGTTTTGCACTATATCTTTGCATTTTTTTTTGCACCTCCACAGGATGACTCCCAATGTCTCCTCTACCTGGACCTAGTAATAATCCCACTGATATTTGTTGCCCAAAGCAGGAGCCAGACATCCCTGGGCAACGCTACAGTATGAACTACCAGATAGCTTAAGTTTCCTATCAGTTCCTGTGCTATGAGAGTAAGGTGAAAGACCAGACCAACTTGCTATATGTAAAGAAAGGCCTATGCAACCACCTGTCAAGCTTTCTCCACCATTGCAGTGACTATCTATGCACACCGGCATGCTGCCTACCACTGGAAACATGCCTGCACATGCTGTTTCCAGTGTTCATGCACCTTTGCATTTGTAGCAAGAACAATAAGACAACGGACCTAATCTTAGTAGACATAAGAGCAACACAAGTGGTAATGCAGAACCAGCTTTCTTCTTGGGTGAGTGATCCAACAATGGGAGCTCACTCCCATCCTCCATTGACAGCTTTTTTAATGGCTGAGAAGTTAATCAAACTTAGGTTGTCTAAATCATCTTAAATTTATTTTAATTACATAATACTTAAATGCATCCCATCTTTCTGATGTTGGTTTATGACCCAGGGGAAAAATATATGAATTAGTCATGAGATTCATGTCTGGTGTTTAACAGAATCATATGCCAAAGCTTTGCATGATTCATAAAAAGTGTCACATAATAGTCAAGACCTTGTACACAGTCTAACACAATTGTACAGACAAAATGTTCCATGTAAGAAGATGCCCTTTCCAGGACTGCATATGATTCACAAATACTGCTACAAACACAAAGAAGAGGTTTTTGGCTTGGTTACTTACAGGTATAGGACTATGTGCCTACAGAAAATGTAGTGTTTCTGAGTACTGCAGTACCCCATCCCCACTGCAATGCTGCTGAGCAACAAATTCACTGGAAAAAATAGTAAGAAAACTCTTACCAATCAAACAGTGCACTGTGGTACAAAAAAGCCTAATAGCACAGCCATTTATGCCTCTGTCTGTCATCATTGTGACTGCTCTGTGCTGCAGCCAGTGGCAGCTATCAGTGTACCAGATTTCAAAATAAAGTATGTGTATGCATGTTTGCAAGCGCACGTGCATGTGTGTGTGCGCACGTGTGTATGTGTGTGCACATGTATGCATGCGTGTTTATGTCTGTGCATGTGTGTGTGCACATATACACTGCCCAGACTGCCAAAGACAGCTACTTATTGAATATTATGCTAGTGTTTGACTGTGATGGAATTTGAGAACAGTTATGTCCACCTTGCTATTATTAGACATGCTACAACTCCTTCGCATACGCACTTATTTTTATCACAGACAATAGCCTATAATCATCAATTACAGTCATTTTATTTATTGCATTAAAATCACCCAAGTAATGTATTCAAGCTGACTTCACACAATTGCACACTGTGTCTGCAAAGCCAGATAATAACTGCTTCACTTCAGACAATTACAACAGTGCCAATTACTCTCGTCCGCAAACAGCCCCTGCACCCAGCAGTTAAAGTCAGCTTCATAGATTGTGCAAATCTCAGATATCAGATTGTAATAAAATTAAAAAATGATTATTCTAATTTATTTTAGCTCCTACAGACAAACAAGTACACACACACACACACACACACACACACACACACACACACACACACACACACACACACACACACACACACACACACTCACACACACACACACACACACACACACACACACACACACACACACACACACACACACAAATCCACAGATGCGACCATACGTTACCATATGAAACCATCAATTATTGTGACTTCTGTGACTGTGGCTGTATCCCTCAGATGTTTTGCTGTGATCAGATGAATGAATAAATACATAAATAACAACCACGCAGGAATTTACCTTTTCAATTCACATTGTCAGAATAGAGACTGCAGCCCATTGCAACCCCTACCCTCTTGCATACATCTCAATTTCATAGCTCAGGAATCGGGGAGAAAGCTAAAAAATAGTTACGGGCAAATGAGCATAGGCAAAAAAGAGGACCAGCTATTGTTTTTATATACTTAGAAACTTGCTGGCATAGCAGGTTTGCATTCCAATTTTTTTTGAAGGCTATTGAGTCTGAAATTCAAAACTATTTCCTTATGATTTAGATACTTAACTTCTCATTGATTTGCCAGAAAAGCCACAAACGTCATGTGGAACAGAATAATATATGAAGTAAAATATCAGTGACCCCCCCCCCCACACACACACACACACACACACACACACACATTAACATCAATTATAGCCAGTTAGATGACAATAACTGAACTCCTCAGAAGTCTGCTTGAAATTATTATGAATTAATTCATAAATAATTACCACACTGGGATTTATCATGGCAGTCAAATGCAGTATGAAACTCACCTCTCTGACATACCTTTCAACCTCTTTGCTAAAAGGAGAAGGCTGAAAATAATATTTTGCAAAGGATGAAGTTAGTGTCTGTTCCTCATGGAGATTTTGTCTTTTCTGGCAAATCAATGAGAAGTAAAATCTCTAAATAAAAAGAAAATAGTTTTGAATTTCAGACAATAGCCTTCTACTGCTTAATTTATCTTGTATTTAAGCACCATGTTTGCAAGGCCTTGTGCTCAGTCTGCAGGAGCTGCTCTAGGATTAGTGTGCTCTCTCTGTTCTCTGGAGTGAAGTCAAATGAAAATCCAAGGCATCCTTTGAAAATCTACAAATATACAATTATTTTATTCTCTGTACTGCACTTTTAAACTGTATTACTGAATTTCTGCCTACTTGTAAATGTTTTTGCCATTTTAAACTGTTTTGCTGTTTTACTGTTTCAATTGCTTACTGTTTATAGGTTCATAGGTTCATACTAGGCTATCTGCCCTAGGGCATTTATAAGCCTAGCCAGAGTGTGTTTGGCTTTCGCCACCCATTTTAAATTAATTTTGCTATGCCCTTTTTCGAGGTTAGTATACTGTGGCTCTGTCTAACAGTGACACAGAAGTGATACCCGGGGTAAACCTACGATCTCCCATCCACTCATCAAGATTCCTCTTGAAGAGAGTCAATCAGGGACTCTGCCTAACCTGGACTGGGATTTTATTCCATAGTGAAGGGAGCCTCTGGGTTATGAATCTGTCCCTCCAGCATGTCCTATTTATTTCAGTGCTGAGGTTCAAGTCTCTCGAGCGTGTAGCTCGATGGGATTTGGATTTTTTGAGGTGCAGCATGTCCCTTAATTCCGAGTTGGACATGGCCTTATACGTCAGGCACAGGTCACCTCTGAGCAGGTGGTATGCCACTGAGTAGAGCTGGAGTTTCTTCAACCGGGCAGCATATGGCATCTGTTTGAGCCCTTTGATCCTCTTGATGAGGTACTTTTGGGGTCTTTCCAGTTGCTGCAGGTGTCTGGTAAGGTACATCCCAAAAGGGGCATTGTACTCAATTATGGGCCTGATGAGGGATGAGTAAAGAGGCACGATGACCTCCCCTGATCTAGATGTGAATCCCTTCATGATTAGGTGGGCTATATAAAATGTTTTTCTAACCACTTTGGCCACGTGGTTGTCAAATGAGAGATTGCTATCATCTTGGGTCCCCAGGTCCCTAATTACTTCTTCTGTACTTAATGGATTACCACCTATGTGGTAATTTGTGGGCACTTTGTTTTTGCCAAAGGGGATGACTATACACTTTTTGGTGTTTAGCTTGAGGCCATGGCTCTGGCACCAGTTGTCTGTTTCTATGAGGCCCTTTTGGAGGATGCTTGTGTTTGCTGGAGAGTCGATTATGGTGCCCAGTTTGCAGTCATCTGCGAACTTGGTCAGCCACAATCCTTCCGTGTTGGCCTGTACCTCCAAGAAATATATACCGAACAAGAGAGGTCCCAGGACTGAGCCTTGTGGGATGCCACTTGTAACTGGTTTGGAGTCTGACATGGCTCCAGCAATTCTAACCATGTGGGTTCTGTCCTTGAGCCAGTTTGCAACCCATCTAGTGACATAGGGGTTTATATTTAAGCTGGTGAGCTTATCTATAATGCCTGAGTGGGGTATTGTATCAAAAGCTTTTGCGAGGTCCAGGTAGGCTGTGTGGACCACCTTCCCCTCGTCAATGGCCTTGGTGACTGTTTCAAAGAAATCGACCAAAGACTGTTTTTCCTGCACTTTGTATTTTCTAGTATTTCTGTATTTTATAGCATAGGCTAGATTCAGATTTGCTGAACCTAGACTGTTTGGCATTATCTGAGCACTAAAATCAGCCATCTTACATTAAGAGGGCCCACTGCACCCTTGTGGCAGAAAAGTGTATCCAAGCACCCATCGCATTTGGGGGTTGTTGGAATAAAGCTCAGTACTGAGCATTTCCACTGGCCTGTTTGTTTGAAAATTGCTTAATTTAGCTTGTATTTAAGCACCACATGTGTAAGGGTTTGTGCTCAGTTATAGCAGCTTTTGTAGGATTGGTGTGCATTCTCTGATCTCTGGAGTGAATCCAAATGAAAATCCAAAGCATTCACTGATAACTACAAAAATATATATTTTTTCTTAGCTGTACTGCACATTTTAACTCTGTATTACTGAATTGCTGCCCACTTTTAACTTTTAAACTGTTTTGCTGTTTCAACTGTTTGCTGTTAGAGATTGTTTTTCCATGCACTTTGTATTTTCTAGTACTTCTGTATTTTATAGTATGAGCTAGATTCAGGTTTGCTGAATCTAGACTGTTTGGCATTATCTGAGCAGTAAAACCAGCCATCTTACATGAAGAGGCCCCCCCTGCAGCCTTGTGGCAGAAGAGTGTAGCCAGTGACCCATCTGAGTTGGGGATTGTTGTAATAAAGCTCAGTGTTGAGCATTTCCTAATGCCCAGATTGTTTGAAAATTGCTTAATTAAGCTGCACATTGCACAACAGGGGTTAGTACTGCCAGTTATAGACACAAAGACTTAGAAAGTCAATGTTCCCTAAGATAGCTGCTTGTGAACCGTCCTAGACTTTCCTGTTTCTCTGTGCGCTACACAGCTGGGTACTGCTGGCTGTAGAGCAACTCAGCAGTGCATTTTTTATGGTGTTATGCAGGCACCTACTCCCAAACTCCATAGTTTAATTGATTCTGCTAGTCCATCACCAGAAGCAGTTCTATCTAGCCCTCACCCCAATACTTACTACAGACAAACCTGACATAATGGACAGACAATTTTCCACCATTTCTACAGCCAGCCTGATGGACATGGGCGTCTTGAGGCAATATAGCAACAGCCGCACGTACACCGACAACCCATTACTCCTAAAACATACTACTACAATATGTGAGAGCTGTATCTATACTATAAATCAGGAATCAAAGATCTCTCACTCTCAAGGAACAGGAAATCAGATACCAAATGGGTTGTCAGCACATATACGTTACATCTTCCACAAACCGACAACAAAACACATAAGCCCACATATGCTGAGGTACTCACTAGAAGTATACCAAAACAACAGAGAGCCTCCAAATCACAAACTGTCCATACACAATGCAGTCCCAAGAGAGAGAGCATCCACTAAACATATAAACACACACATCAGTGTCTCACACAACAAGCCCCTAAGGCAAAATGCCTCGATACCAAATTTCTTGGTCATAGCAGACTCCATAGTTAGACACACATATGTCCTACTCTCCAGGCTGGACAAGGAGAAGGTCACATTCCACTGCCTATTGGGTGCCAGGATCTGCCAAATCATGCACACACTCACATCTCTCAACAACAAGTACTGTTATGACTCTGTCATAGTCCATGTTGGAGTGAATAAATTGAGACATATCTCACTGGACTATGTGAAGAAAAAGATGACTGAGCTCTCTGATTGTGTCCTAGGCAGGTATGTCCCTAGACCTAAGCAGCATTATACCTTCACCTATGATGATGCCTCACTGCAAACAAAAAATGATTTTCTTTAAAAAAAAAAAAAAAAAAAAAAGCTTAGCTTCTGTTGTCAGTCCAGGAGGATCCAGTATCTGTCAGCCTGAGATGACATGGTTGCAAGACCATGCTGCTTTGCCATGGATGGTCTTCACCTGTCTCCTCTTGGCTTTTGGTTATTGGTTAAGGAACTTGCCTCCCCTACAGTGCCTTTTTTAGGCAATGTCATAAGAACAAAATTCCCGATGTAAAAACTTCAAGAGAGACAAACTCAAGGTTATGCTGCGTAATGCTAGGAGTGTAAATCAGAAACTGCACTCACTGTAAGGACTCCTTGCTTTGAAAAACACAGATGTCTGTGCAGTATCAGAGATGTGATTAAAGGCCACAGAAAGTACCCTGGCCATACAGGGCTACAATGCCTTCCACACATTCAGACCACAAAATAAATGTGAAAGAACCAAAGGAGGAGGTATATCCATCTTCATCAAAGACAAATGCACCTCAAGAATGGTTAAACAATACAATTCCCTAGATTTATTCCAAGTCCAGCTAATTGTAAGCAAGACCCTCCTCCACATCATTACTAGCTATAGGTCACCCACCATGAACCAGATAAACCACACATCTTAATTGGACCTACTTGAGTCATTCACAAAACAGCCAAACACCTTAATCATGGGTGACTTTAACTATCCCTCCATCGGCTGGGTAGCTGGGTAGACTATATGAGCACTAACACACTTGCCCTAAGGTTCCCGGACTTTGTTAACAGAAATCCTCTGGAACATACAGTCGGCACCCCCATAAGGGTCTCAAATATCCTTGACCTAGTTGTCACCAACATGGGAAATTGCTGCATCACCCCATTTGTGGAGCCCTCCCTGGTAAGGTCAGAACACAAATCTGTTTTGTTTGTAGTAACTGACCCTCCCAGAGCAAAAAGGTTAAAAAATGTCTCCAAGCAAACTGTAGCCTCCTATGCAATGGCATAAATAGTTTCAAACCCACGTTCACCACTGACAGCAGAGACTCCTATACTAAGGCTTACACTAATGCCTTGTATAAACAACTATACAAGTGTATAGACTCAGCCATACATGAACAGATTAAATCAGGATCCTCACAATAAACAAGCCACCATGATGGACATCCACCATAAATAGGTTATTCAACAAGAGAAAAAAACTGCTGACAAAGAACAAGAAGAAAAGGTCTCAACAAAGGAAAGACGCCATCCGCAGCTTGAATAAGCAAATTAGACATCTTGTTAAGTCCTCCAAAGGTAACTATGAAACCAAAGTAGCATCCCTAGTTAAGAATAATCACAAGGCATTTTATAACTACATCTGAAATCTTAAATGGAAGGCTCAGATTTGTGCCAAACTAGTAGTTGATGGTACCACTCATCTGGAACCTGGAAAAATTGCCAGCCTGCTAGCAGACAGGTTCAGTGACAACTTCACTCCACTGTCCCCACCAGTCATACCCCAAAATACACCCCTCACCAGTCCTATACCTAGTATCTTGAATGAGCAGGTCATAACTGCCCTCTCAAAGGCCAAAGACACAACCCCTATGGGATCAGATAGCGTCTCAGGCTGCTTACTAAATGGTCTAAAACAGGAGCTGGTGGAACCATTTTGTACTGTCTTCAACCACAGATTAAGTACTGGCTTTGTCCCACCTGAATAGAAAACTCCAGCTCTGATCCCTTTGCACAAAGGGGGTCACTCAACTCACCCCGGGACTTATAGAGCCATAAGCCTAACCAGCCTTATCTGTAAGGCCATGGAAAGAATCATCATGAACCTAATAAACAAGGATATAGAAGACCTTCAAACTCTTGACCTGACTCAATTTGGTTTTGTTAAAGGCAGATCATGCTTGTTAAAACTGGTGGATTTCTTTAAAAATGTCTCCAAAGCCTTGGATGAAGGCAAAACAGTGCACACTGCCTATCTCTACTTAGTCAAGGCCTTTGATACTATCCCCACTCAGGCATCACTGATAAACTCAGCTACCTGGGGATAAACCCATATTTCATTAGATGAGTAGCCAACTGGCTCACCGATAGAATGCATGCAGTCAAAGTAGGGGATTCCACCTCTACCAGCAGACCTGTTATTAGTGGTGTTCCACGAGGATCTGTGCTGGGTCAACTTATATTTACAATCTATTTCTCAGAAGTTTAAGAGAAAATAGATGGCCTATGGCTTACCAGGTTCACTGATGACTGCAATCTGGGTGCATTCATTGAAACCCAAAACGATATCACCATACTACAACAAGGGCTTACACAGGCAACTGACTGGTGTGAAAGCCACGGACTCAGACTTAATGTAAAAAATGCATTATTATCCCCTTTGGTAAAGATGAAGTCCCAGAAAGTTACAACATTAACAATAGCCCCTAAGTTCAAACTCAGTAATGAGAGACTTGAGAATGAAGGTTGATAGCTGCCTTAACTTCGATCATCATGTGTTCACAGTGATGAGGAAGGCCTTCTCATAAGTAAGGGAATGGCATCCATTACAAAGGAGGTTATAACACTTCTATACTCATCCCTCATCAGACCAATAATAGAGTACAAAGCTCCCTTCAGTATGTACCTCACCAGACACCTGCAGCAGCTGGAGAGACCTTAGAGGTTTCCACACCAAGAAAATATAAGTCCTTCATCACCTCACCTACACTGACAGACTGAAAGCACTGTCACTATACTCTTTATCATACAGACTGTTTAGGCAACTTGTGCCTGGCATACAGAGTAGTCTCTGAGCCTGCCATAATGGAAATGCTGCACATTTGCAAATCTAATGGGACAAGACTCACTCGGTCTAGAAACCTTAACTTAGTCTACAACATAAACAGGATTTGCTGGAGAGACAGATATGTCTCCCAGAGGCAGCCACTCCTCTAGAACAAACTCCCAATTCAAGTTAAACAAAGCTCCTCAATGACACTGTTTAAGCATAACTTGGACAATTGGATGGGAATCTGTAAATTCACCCCTGGGGTTTCACCTGTGTCTCTCTTGGATAGGGGCAGTCTCTGCTGATCATAAATCTGCACTCAAGCTAAATGCCAAAAAATGCAGTCATCCCATTTGGGAAAAACAAAACACCCACGAATTACCACATAGGTGGCAGCCCCCTTAATACAGAAGAGATAATAAGAGATCTGGGGACCCAGGTAGATAGTAATCTCTCCTTTGACAATCATATTGCCAAAGTGGTTAGGAAATCCTTCTATGTGGCTCATCTAATTACTAAAGTGTTCACATCTAGAAATAAAGAGGTTATAGTGCTCCTCTACTTGTCACTCATCAGACCCATCATAGAGTACAATGCCCCGATTGGGATATACCTCACAAGACACTTCCAACAGCTGGAGACACCACAAAAGTACTTCACCAAGACAATTACTGGCCTCAAGCATATGTCCTTTGTAGCCCGACTGAAAAAACTCCAGCTGTACTCAGTGGCATATCGCTTACTCAGAGGTGATCTCTGCCTGACTTACAAAGCCATGTCCAACTCAAAATTGATGGACATGCTCCACCTAAAGAAATCCAAGTCACTGTGAGCCACATGCTCTAGTGAGCTAAACCTCACCACAACAATAAATAGAACATGCTGGAGGGATGGATTCCTGTCACAGACTGCCCATGCTTTGGAACAAAATTCCAAACTACATTAGGCAGAGCCCCTCGCTAACACTCTTCAAGAGAATCCTTGACGAGTGGATGGGTAACAGAAAATACACCCCTGGGATCACTTAATTGGCTCTGCTTGACAGAGGATCAGTTAACTAATCAATGGGGTGGCGAAAGCCGACACACTCAGGCTAGGCTTATAAATGCCCTTGGGCAGATAGCTTAGTACCTACCTATGAACCTATGAACTTATAATATAGGCTATTTCTCTTGGTCTATGAGAGAAATAAGGGTAAAACGTGACTGGGCTTTTGACAACCGTACAGCCAATAGCCTAGTAGCCTCCTATGATCCTATGATATACTGAGAAATTGCTAGAACATTAGGATTTGCATTAACATGATTTTTATGAAGGCTATTAAGTCTGAAACTTAATTACCTAACTGTCATCATTATTGTGTGACTGCAGTTTTCACTGATTTGCCAGAAATGCCACAAACTTAATGAAGAAAAGACCAAAATGAAGGTGTAAATCAGAGACATTCTACAAAACCAGGAACAGTTAAAATATATGAGCCCCCTCCACACACACCAAAAACACACTCTTAAATTAAGTATTTAAATTCCTACATGGTGCATTCCATACACTTAAAATAAAAAAAAAAATAAATTAAAAAAAAAAAAAAAAAAAACAAAGACAAAAGTAGTTCCTGTACCTGTGCCTTTATACTGCTACAATACTTCTGTCTTTCAGTCTCTGGCTAGATAAACCAATAGAATGGACTCGCCACTTCTTCATGCAGCAGTCCAGTGAGACACTCATTCAGTGATGTTTATATCCTCTACAAGAATAACAGGCTGCACTGATATGCTAGTGTAAGTCAAATACCAGGCTGTTTTCAATATTTTTAATTTTCCTTGGAACTTTGCTTATGAGGCATGCATGCATACATGCATGGAGCTCCAATCACAAGAAACCGAGAAACAGTAGAACGCCAAAATGTCAACTATCATTTTTAGTTAAAAAAAAAAAAAAAACTCTGAATTCAATACTTCTGTTTTTGTTGTTGTTGTTTTTGTGGGGCTGTAGTCCAACATCCAGAACCACAAGTCACACCCTGGTTGCATGACAGCAGACCACAGAAGGCAGGGAACAGCTAAATACTAATGTAAGGTATACCTGACTAAGTAGCAATTCCTTTCCAAGCTGTTTAACACTAACATGCTGCACAATGATTCAGTCAGCAGCACCAGTGAGAATGACACATCAATGTATTCCACATGCCCCTGTGTGACACTCATAGACATTAATTTCCTTATGTCTGCCTTCTGCCAGTACTGCAGTCCATATCTATGATTCACAGTAGTGACAAGCAGTGTATTGAATATACTGTGCAGCATGCATTTATGCAACACCACACTATGTTTTTCAATAGCTTAGCCTTTCTTTAAATATTTTAGTTCTTGAAATATTGTAGATTTATTTTAGTCCTAATGAAACCCTGTTGAAGGTTTGGTAATTTTATCTTGAGTTGAATTTCAACTTGATCTCTCCATAATCCAGACCAAGTCCACATCATCTAGAATATTCAAAATAAATTTTAAAAAAAATGATACAGTGTTCCTTTTGTGAGGATATTTTGTTCTTTATATCAGAATTCATGTATCTAATCCCCATAGGATGTTTAATGTTCAGTTGTGTACAAGTTTCTAATTTTTCCTTAAATTAAACAATTTCTGTGAAGGCAATATGTATAAAAGCATAAGTTTGCAATTTATCTATCTCTTTTTGGAGATGACGTAGTATTGAAATCTCAAGACAATATTACAAATTCTGAGTATAAAATAAATTAAAATTTCTATATATCTTTTAAACAACTGTCAGCATGGTTTATAGAGGGGCTTAAAGTAAAGCAATTAAAAATGTCATCTTCCCACTACCACTAAAAAAGTTTAGTTCTACCATTAATCTCCCTCTGGATCAGTAGAGTTATGCATTAAGTCTTCAACATTTTTTCTTATAACTGCCTACTTTGTATGTGTGCCAACATAATTAATTTTCCATTTTCTTCACTTAATTTAGAACATTTTTCATTAATAATTGACATTCCTCTATACAGCAGAAATCTATTTTTTTAATTCTTAAATAGTGTATGAAATGTGCTACTAGAACAAAGGACACATTTACAGCTCTGGACAGTATAGAGGTAGCAAAGTCTTATCACATCGCATGAACATGCAGTAGAGGGTGATTGATAAATAGACATAGAGTATTACAAAGTAAGATGGGAGATGAGCAGTTCAGATTCAGATACAGATGCTGCAGCAATGGTCTAATATTTGCAATGAGATAGATTGCAGAGATGAAACTGGAAATGAAGAAAGAGACCAACTGGGCATGCCTAGACTTGGAGAAAGCATATGACAAGGTCCCAAAAAGCTGCTCTGGGCAGTCTTATCATTGTTTGCCATCTGGAAAATATTAGCAGAATTAATGCAGGCTATGTATAAGGATGCAAAGACACAAGTACAAATACTGTGCAGACTCACAGAGGGGTTTCCCACTGGGAGATGGCGTGTATCAAGTTACAGGGTCATACCAGAAACTGGGAGAAATCAGAAAAAGCTGAAAATTGAGATAGAATAGAAAAAAATTGAATACTTTAACAGCTTCAGTTATCTTGGTGTGGTGATTCAGGAGAAGGGAAGTCTGAATGAAGAAGTCCAAGCTAGACTAGAGGTACTGTAGCCAACTGAGTCAGGGTGTTGGAGTACAGTGTGACATAAGAATGTCAAAGAAACTGAAAAGTAAGGTGTATAAAACAATGATGCAGCTGGTACTTCTGTATTGTATAGAAACTCTGGTAGTGATGGCAGGGTAACTAAAGAATCTAGATGTGATTGAGATGAAGTGCCTGAGACAGCTGGTAAGATACATACAGTGAGAGAGATGAAGAAATCATGTATCATCCCACCATATGATCATTTTGGGTGATACATTTGGATGGCATCCTGCTGGCATTTGTAGTATACCCATGTTGTGTGCCCTGGTACTTAGCAAAATACATTATGATGTTTGCCAAACACTTGCTGATAGCTGTCTATGCTGCAATAATAACTCTTGTACAGTGGCACAGCACAGTGTCATCATAGTCATGTTGGTTTACAAAAATAGTACCACCGATCAAGTCTACATGGCATGCCCTTTGCAGCATGCCCACAGGGTCACAACCTGACATCTCCCCCAATGGTCTATTATATACAATATCCCATCCTGCTGTTGTAAACTTAACCCAATCCTGCCCAACCTTGACCATGGCTACAATGACACTGGACTTCTGTATGCATGTCATACAATAAAATAATTTAATATTTATTTAGTGAGACAGAAGAATTCGGCCTGGTATGGCAGCATGCATTGCAGCTGTACAGTGCACTTACTAATGTACTATACCTTACAGCTGTGTAGTACACCAGTGTGTATTAGGATGAGTGTTCATCAGAAACATTCATAGTACTAATGTCTTTTTTTTGCCTTATCCTTTTCTTTGTTGGCTGCTGTCCTTATATATTTGATGTGATGTATGTTATTGTATTTCCTTCCATTTTTAACATATTCTGCAATATCTACCACGGTTCATTCAGTAGTGTGGCAATGATACCCACCATGGCATTAGTCCCATTCTTGTCCTGCCAGCTCACTATCTACCTACATGTCTGCCTGCCTACTGAGTGACAGGAGTAATAAGGCAGAGAGTAACCTGGATGTGTTCACAGTGGTCTCTGCTGATCACACACAAGAAGAAGGTGTTCTCTCTGTTGAAGCTGACAGTGAGTGAGAAGCTGTCATCTGCTGAGAGCTGGCAGACCTGGTAGGGGAGCTGATGGACTGACAAACTGAAGCCCACACTGGTCATTTGTTTTTCCTTGTGCAATTTATAGTCATGCAACTGCCTGGCATTGCCATCACCATCTCAGACAGGAATCTGTGATGAGGGTAGTCTCAGTGGTAACTCACCTATTCCTGTATCTAGACAAGGCAGTGTGGTATCAAGTCAAGAGTGGGATGGCATCCCCATGCCCCAGCCTCATGTTCCCATTACTTACATGTCATCTTCCTTCCTTTTATATTGTTTTCCATTTCTCCACATCACCTTATGTTTTCTCTCTCTCTTTTTGTGTGTGTATATATATATATATATCTATTGCCAAACTTCCCATTTACATCTGCACATTCCCTATAGGTCTTTTTCTCTGTGTTTTCTATATTCCACCCTCCACTTTCCATACCTTTGCCCTCTTTCCATCCTTTGCCTTCTTATTGCATCTTTCCCCATCTACCTTTAAAGAACATGGTCACTGATCCCATGAAAGCATATACCCTCCCTCCCCCACCACATTGCTACTTTTATCTTTCCTTTATCCTTGTGCATGCTCCTCTGCTTGCTCGACCCCCTTTCTGACTTTCCTATACACTTCCTTCCTTCCTTCCCCTTTCAATCTATAGAACTGCACTGAGATATTTTTGGATGCTACTTATTGTGGCTTTAAACCATCCATGATGAATTGCAATTTAGCACATGTCTAGATGTATAGGGGTGTGCATGCTACTTGATCCCTAATGATATTTTCAAAATCCTTTGCCACAGTATAAGAAAACATTTTCCTCACTGGTAAAACCTTAATTTTTACAGGCAGGTTTCATAATTAGTTAATGCTACTGCCACTTTATTTCCTGCTAGATAATTCATAATTGCATTTGTTCCACATTGTGCCTCTCGACATCTCCATAGCCTTACTATGATAACAGAAGGCATATTTCTGAATCCCAGAGATTATCTTTTCAGTATATCAGAATTTGATGCAATTTTCTAAATCATTCATTATTTGTCCTTGCACCTTACTAAAATACAACACACCCATTAATAAATAAATAAGAAGAAGAAATATAAATGTTGTTTAACTAATAAGAATACATAGGTTCATACGTGTTTACTATGCTAATGACCACAAGGGCCTTTTCAAGCCTAGCTATCCATCCCAAATCTCTTGAGATGTTCCGGTACCCTTCATACGTGTAAGCAGGGGCTTGGGAGATAAAACATTCACAAGCAAAGAACTGAGAGATGAGCTATTAACAGATTTCCTGTGTCCATTAAAGACAGAGGTGCCAAGCCAGGGATGAATTTCCTGTTCCCCATCCAATTGTCCAAGTTACACTTGAATTGGGTTAGGGAGGAACACTGCTTCACATGGATGGGGAGCTTGTTTCAGAGATGGAACAGTCTTTGGGATGCATACCTGTCTCTAGCAGATCCTATTTATATCACAGGCAAGGTTTAAGTCTTTAGAATGGGTAATCCTGATACTGTTTGTTTTGTGGATATGCAGTAGGTCCACCAGAGTGGGGTCTGAAAATGCCCTGTATGCCAGGCATAGATCTATAGGAGAGAGACTACAGGGATAAGGCCTTGAGTCAGTCTGCATAGGACATTTTGCTTTCACCATGTAGTCTTTTAGTGAGGAACCTCCATGGATGTTCCAATTGTTGGATATGCCTGGTTAGGTACTTACCAAAGGGAGCATTGTATTCAATGATAGGACTGATGAATGCTGAATAAAGTTGAAAATGACTTCCTTGGACATAGGTACAATATCTCTGTTTATAAGTTGCACAACATACAATGATTTCCTCAATACTGTAGACACATGATGGTCAAAGGCTAGATTACTATATATGTGTGTCCCTATGTCCCTGACTACTGGCTCAACTCTAAGGGGTGTCTTATCAATATCATAGTTACCAGGGGTGGATGACTTCCAAAGGATACTATTATGCATTTGTTGGCATTTAGTTTTAGTTCACGGCTCTGACCCCAGTTGTTTATCTGTGCCAGACCCTCCTGGAGAATATTTGTGTCAGTGTGAGATTCAATGACAGCTCCTACTTTGCAATCATCTGCAAATTTAGTCACCCAGAGACCACTAACATTGGTCTTAACTTCAAAGAAGTAAATGCC